>NW_026646511.1:0-309500 GCF_949987535.1 Balaenoptera acutorostrata
CCCTTGTCATCACGGTGCACAATGAAACCTCTCATTACAATGCTCCATGACACTTGTCATCACAATGCTCCATGGCCCTTGTCTTCACAATGCTCCAGAATTCTTATCATCACAATGTTCCATGACCGTGTCATCACAATGCTCCATGGCCCTTGTCATCACAATGCTTCAGAATTCTTGTCATTACAATGTTCAATGACCGTGTCATCACAATGCTCCATGGCCCTTGTCATCACAATGCTCCAGAATTCTTGTCATCACAATGTTCGATGACCATGTCATCACAATGCTCCATGGCCCTTGTCATCACAATGCTCCAGAATTCTTGTCATCACTTTGTTCCATGACCGTGTCATCACAATGCTCCATGGCGCTTGTCATCACAATGCTCCAGAATTCTTGTCATCACAATGTTCCATGACCGTGTCATCACAATGCTCCATAATTCTTGTCATCAAAATGTTCCATGACCGTGTCATCACAATGCTCCAGAATTCTTCTCATCACAATGTTCCATGACCGTGTCATCACAATGCTCCAGAATTCTTGTCATCACAATGCTCCAGAATTCTTGTCATCACAATGTTCCATGACCGTGTCATCACAATGCTCCATGGCCCTGGTCATCACAATGTTCCAGATTGCTTGTCAACACAAAGTTCCATGACCGTGTCATCACAATGCACCATGGCCCTTGTCATCACAATGCTCCAGAATACTTGTCATCACAATGTTCCATGACAATGTCATCACAATGCTCCATGGCCCTTGTCATCACAATGCTCCAGAATTCTTGTCATCACAATGTTCCATGACCGTGTCATCACAATGCTCCATAATTCTTGTCATCACAATATTCCATGACCGTGTCATCACAATGCTCCAGAATTCTTGTCATCACAATGTTCCATGACCGTGTCATCACAATGCTCCAGAATTCTTGTCATCACAATATTCCATGACCATGTCATCACAATGCTCCTTAATTCTTGTTATCACAATGATCGATGACCATGTCATCACAATGCTCCATGGCCCTTGTCATCACAATGCGCCAGAATTCTTTTCATCACATTGTTCCATGACCGTGTCATCACAATGCTCCATGGCCCTTGTCATCACAATGCTCCATAATTCTTGTCATCACAATGTTCCATGACCATGTCATCACAATGCTACATGACCCTGGTCATCACAGTTCTCCATGACCTTTGCCATCACAATGCTCTATATAGGTTTCCATGACAATTGTAAATGACCACTTTAATCACTTTGCTTCCTGACCATTTTCATCACATTTCTCTATTGTCATTACAATTTCCCATGACCCCTTTCTTCACAATGCTCCATGACGCCTGTCATCACAATGCTCAATGGCTTTTGTTATCACAATGCTCCAGGACCAGTTTCATCACAATACTCCATCCCCCTTGTCATCACGGTGCACAATGAAACCTCTCATTACAATGCTCCATGGCCCTTGTCATCACAATGCTCCAGAATTCTTGTCATCACAATGTTCGATGACCATGTCATCACAATGCTCCATGGCCCTTGTCATCACAATGCTCCAGAATTCTTGTCATCACAATGTTCCATGACCGTGTCATCACAATGCTCCAGAATTCTTGTCATCACAATGTTCCATGACCGTGTCATCACAATGCTCCATAATTCTTGTCATCACAATGTTCCATGAGCGTGTCATCACAATGCTCCAGAATTCTTGTCATCACAATGTTCCATGACCGTGTCATCACAATGCTCCATGGCCCTTGTCATCACAATGCTCCAGAATTCTTGTCATCACAATGTTCTATGACCGTGTCATCAAAATGCTCTATAATTCTTGTCATCACAATGTTCCATGACCGTGTCATCACAATGCTACATGACCCTGGCCATCACAGTTCTCCATGACCTTTGTCATCACAATGCTCTATGTAGTTTTTCATGACAATTCTAAATGACCAATTTAATCACTTTGCTTGCTGACCATTTTCATCACATTTCTCTATTGTCATTACAATTTCCCATGACCCCTTTCTTCACAATGCTCCATGATGCCTGTCAGCACAATGCTCAATGGCTTTTGTTATCACAATGCTCCAGGACCACTTTCATCACAATACTCCATCCCCCTTGTCATCACGGTGCACAATGAAACCTCTCATTACAATGTTCCATGACCGTGTCATCACAATGCTCCATGGCCCTTGTCATCACAATGCTCCAGAATTCTTGTCATCACAATGTTCGATGACCGTGTCATCACAATGCTACATGACCCTGGTCATCACAGTTCTCCATGACCTTTGTCATCACAATGCTCTATATAGTTTTTCATGACAATTGTAAATGACCACTTTAATCACTTTGCTTGCTGACAATTTTCATCACATTTCTCTATTTTCATTACAATTTCCCATGACCTCTTTCTTCACAATGCTCCATGATGCCTGTCATCCCAATGCTCAATGGCTTTTTTTATCACAATGCTCCAGGACCACTTTCATCACAATACTCCATCCCCATTGTCATCACGGTACACAATGAAACCTCTCATTACAATGCTCCATGACACTTGTCATCACAATGCTCCATGGCCCTTGTCATCACAATGCTCCAGAATTCTTGTCATCACTTTGTTCCATGACCGTGTCATCACAATTCTCCATGGCCCTTGTCATCACAATGCTCCAGAATTCTTGTCATCACAATGTTCCATGACCGTGTCATCACAATGCTCCATAATTCTTGTCATCAAAATGTTCCATGACCGTGTCATCACAATGCTCCAGAATTCTTCTCATCACAATGTTCCATGACCGTGTCATCACAATGCTCCAGAATTCTTGTCATCACAATGCTCCAGAATTCTTGTCATCACAATGTTCCATGACCGTGTCATCACAATGCTCCATGGCCCTGGTCATCACAATGTTCCAGATTGCTTGTCAACACAAAGTTCCATGACCGTGTCATCACAATGCACCATGGCCCTTGTCATCACAATGCTCCAGAATACTTGTCATCACAATGTTCCATGACAATGTCATCACAATGCTCCATGGCCCTTGTCATCACAATGCTCCAGAATTCTTGTCATCACAATGTTCCATGACCGTGTCATCACAATGCTCCATAATTCTTGTCATCACAATATTCCATGACCGTGTCATCACAATGCTCCAGAATTCTTGTCATCACAATGTTCCATGACCGTGTCATCACAGTGCTCCATAATTCTTGTCATCACAATATTCCATGACCATGTCATCACAATGCTCCTTAATTCTTGTTATCACAATGATCGATGACCATGTCATCACAATGCTCCATGGCCCTTGTCATCACAATGCGCCAGAATTCTTTTCATCACATTGTTCCATGACCGTGTCATCAAAATGCTCCATGGCACTTGTCATCACAATGCTCCATAATTCTTGTCATCACAATGTTCCATGACCATGTCATCACAATGCTACATGACCCTGGTCATCACAGGTCTCCATGACCTTTGCCATCACAATGCTCTATATAGGTTTCCATGACAATTGTAAATGACCACTTTAATCACTTTGCTTGCTGACCATTTTCATCACATTTCTCTATTGTCATTACAATTTCCCATGACCTCTTTCTTCACAATGCTCCATGACGCCTGTCATCACAATGCTCAAAGGCTTTTGTTATCACAATGCTCCAGGACCAGTTTCATCACAATACTCCATCCGCATTGTCATCACGGTGCACAGTGAAACCTCTCATTACAATGCTCCATGACCGTGTCATCACAATGCTCCATGGCACTTGTCATCATAATGCTCCAGAATTCTTGTCATCACAATGTTCCATGACCGTGTCATCACAATGCTCCATGGCACTTGTCATCACAATTCTACAGAATTCTGGTCATCACAATGTCCCATGACCGTGTCATCACAATGCTCCATGGCCCTTGTCATCACAATGCTCCAGAATTCTTGTCAACACAATGTTCCATGACCGTGTCATCACAATTCTCCATAATTCTTGTCATCACAATATTCCATGACCGTGTCATCACAATGCTCCAGAATACTTGTCATCACAATGTTCCATGACCGTGTCATCACAATGCTCCATAATTCTTGTCATCACAATATTCCATGACCGTGTCATCACAATGCTCCAGAATACTTGTCATCACAATATTCCATGACCGTGTCATCACAATGCTCCAGAATACTTGTCATCACAATATTCCATGACCGTGTCATCACAATGCTCCATAATTCTTGTCATCACAATATTCCATGACCGTGTCATCACAATGCTCCATAATTCTTATCATCACAATGTTCCATGACCGTGTCATCACAATGCTCCATGGCCCTTGTCATCACAATGCGCCAGAATTCTTGTCATCACATTGTTCCATGACCGTGTCATCACAATGCTCCATGGCCCTTGTCATCACAATGCTCCAGAATTCTTTTCATCACAATGTTCCATGACCGTGTCATCACAATGCTCCATGGCCCTTGTCATCATAATCCTCCAGAATTCCTGTCATCACAATGTTCCATGACCGTGTCATCACAATGCTCCATAATTCTTGTCATCACAATGTTCCATGACCGTGTCATCTCAATGCTCCAGAATTCTTGTTATCACAATGTTCCATGACCGTGTCATCACAATGCTCCATGGCAATTGTCATCACAATGCTCCAGAATTATTGTCATCACAGTGTTCCATGACCGTGTCATCACAATGCTACATGACCCTGGTCATCACAGTTCTCCATGACCTTTGCCATCACAATGCTCTATATAGGTTTCCATGACAATTGTAAATGACCACTTTAATCACTTTGCTTGCTGACCATTTTCATCACATTTCTCTATTGTCATTACAATTTCCCATGACCTCTTTCTTCACAATGCTCCATGACGCCTGTCATCACAATGCTCAAAGGCTTTTGTTATCACAATGCTCCAGGACCAGTTTCATCACAATACTCCATCCGCATTGTCATCACGGTGCACAGTGAAACCTCTCATTACAATGCTCCATGACCGTGTCATCACAATGCTCCATGGCACTTGTCATCATAATGCTCCAGAATTCTTGTCATCACAATGTTCCATGACCGTGTCATCACAATGCTCCATGGCACTTGTCATCACAATTCTACAGAATTCTGGTCATCACAATGTCCCATGACCGTGTAATCACAATGCTCCATGGCCCTTGTCATCACAATGCTCCAGAATTCTTGTCATCACAATGTTCCATGACCGTGTCATCACAATTCTCCATAATTCTTGTCATCACAATATTCCATGACCGTGTCATCACAATGCTCCAGAATACTTGTCATCACAATGTTCCATGACCGTGTCATCACAATGCTCCATAATTCTTGTCATCACAATATTCCATGACCGTGTCATCACAATGCTCCATAATTCTTATCATCACAATATTCCATGACCGTGTCATCACAATGCTCCAGAATACTTGTCATCACAATATTCCATGACCGTGTCATCACAATGCTCCAGAATACTTGTCATCACAATATTCCATGACCGTGTCATCACAATGCTCCATAATTCTTGTCATCACAATATTCCATGACCGTGTCATCACAATGCTCCATAATTCTTATCATCACAATGTTCCATGACCGTGTCATCACAATGCTCCATGGCCCTTGTCATCACAATGCGCCAGAATTCTTGTCATCACATTGTTCCATGACCGTGTCATCACAATGCTCCATGGCCCTTGTCATCACAATGCTCCAGAATTCTTTTCATCACAATGTTCCATGACCGTGTCATCACAATGCTCCATGGCCCTTGTCATCATAATCCTCCAGAATTCCTGTCATCACAATGTTCCATGACCGTGTCATCACAATGCTCCATAATTCTTGTCATCACAATGTTCCATGACCGTGTCATCTCAATGCTCCAGAATTCTTGTTATCACAATGTTCCATGACCGTGTCATCACAATGCTCCATGGCAATTGTCATCACAATGCTCCAGAATTATTGTCATCACAGTGTTCCATGACCGTGTCATCACAATGCTCCATAATTCTTGTCATCACAATGTTCCATGAACGTGTCATCACAATGCTACATGACCCTGGTCATCACAGTTCTCCATGACCTGTGTCATCACAATGCTCTATATAGTTTTTCATGACAATTCTAAATGACCACTTTCATCACTTTGCTTGCTGACCATTTTCATCACATTTCTCTATTGACTTTACAATTCCCCATGACCCCTCTCTTCACAATGCTCCATGATGCCTGTCATCACAATGCTCAATGGCTTTTGTTATCACAATGCTCCAGGACCAGTTTCATCACAATACTCCATCCCCCTTGTCATCACGGTGCACAATGAAAAGTTTCATTACAATGCTCCATGACACATGTCATCACAATGCTCCAGATTTCTTGTCATCACAATGTTCCATGACCATGTCATCACAATTCTCCATGGCCCTTATCATCACAATGCTCCAGAATTCTTATCATCACAATGTTCCATGACCGTGTCATCACAATGCTCCATGGCCCTTGTCATCACAATGCTCCAGATTGCTTGTCATCACAAAGTTCCATGACCGTGTCATCACAATGCACCATGGCCCTTGTCATCACAATGCTCCAGAATTCTTGTCATCACACTGTTCCATGACCGTGTCATCACAATGCTCCATGGCCCTTGTCATCACAATGCTCCAGAATACTTGTCATCACAATGTTCCATGACCGTGTCATCACAATGCTCCATAATTCTTGTCATCACAATATTCCATGACCGTGTCATCACAATGCTCCATAATTCTTGTCATCACAATGTTCCATGACCGTGTCATCACAATGCTACATGACCCTGGCCATCACAGTTCTCCATGACCTTTGTCATCACAATGCTCTATGTAGTTTTTCATGACAATTCTAAATGACCACTTTAATCACTTTGCTTGCTGACCATTTTCATCACTTTTCTCTATTGTCATTACAATTTCCCATGACCCCTTTCTCACAATGCTCCATGATGCCTGTCAGCACAATGCTCAATGGCTTTTGTTATCACAATGCTCCAGGACCACTTTCATCACAATACTCCATCCCCCTTGTCATCACGGTGCACAATGAAACCTCTCATTACAATGCTCCATGACACTTGTCATCACAATGCTCCATGGCCTTTGTCATCACAATGCTCCAGAATTCTTGTCAGCACAATGTTCCATGACCATGTCATCACAATGCTCCATGGCACTTGTCATCACAATTCTCCAGAATTCTGGTCATCACAATGTCCCAAGACCGTGTCATCACAATGCTCCATGGCCCTTGTCATCACAATTCTCCAGAATTCTTGTCATCACAATGTTCCATGACCGTGTCATCACAATGCTCCATAATTCTTGTCATCACAATGTTCCATGACCGTGTCATCACAATGCTACATGACCCTGGTCATCACAGTTCTCCATGACTTTTGTCATCACAATGCTCTATATAGTTTTTCATGACAATTCTAAGTGACCCCTTTAATCACTTTGCTTGCTGACCATTTTCATCACATTTCTCTATTGTCATTACAATTCCCCATGACCCCTTTCTTCACAATGCTCCATGATGCCTGTCATCACAATGCTCAATGGCTTTTGTAATCACAATGCTCCAGGACCAGTTTCATCACAATACTCCATCCCCCTTGTCATCACGGTGCACAATGAAAAGTTACATTACAATGCTCCATGACACATGTCATCACAATGCTCCAGAATTCTTGTCATCACAATGTTCCATGACCATGTCATCACAATTCTCCATGGCCCTTATCATCATAATGCTCCAGAATTCTTGTCATCACAATGTTCCATGACCGTGTCATCACAATGCTCCATGGCCCTTTTCATCACAATGCTCCAGAATTCTTGTCATCACAATGTTCCATGACCGTGTCATCACAATGCTCCATGGCCCTTGTCATCACAATGCTTCAGAATTCTTGTCATTACAATGTTCAATGACCGTGTCATCACAATGCTCCATGGCCCTTGTCATCACAATGCTCCAGAATTCTTGTCATCACAATGTTCGATGACCATGTCATCACAATGCTCCATGGCCCTTGTCATCACAATGCTCCAGAATTCTTGTCATCACTTTGTTCCATGACCGTGTCATCACAATGCTCCATGGCCCTTGTCATCACAATGCTCCAGAATTCTTGTCATCACAATGTTCCATGACCGTGTCATCACAATGCTCCATAATTCTTGTCATCAAAATGTTCCATGACCGTGTCATCACAATGCTCCAGAATTCTTGTCATCACAATGTTCCATGATCGTGTCATCACAATGCTCCAGAATTCTTGTCATCACAATGCTCCAGAATTCTTGTCATCACAATGTTCCATGACCGTGTCATCACAATGCTCCATGGCCCTTGTCATCACAATGCTCCAGAATTCTTGTCATCACAATGTTCCATGACCGTGTCATCACAATGCTCCAGAATTCTTGTCATCACAATGTTCCATGACCGTGTCATCACAATGCTCCATAATTCTTGTCATCACAATGTTCCATGAGCGTGTCATCACAATGCTCCATAATTCTTGTCATCACAATGTTCCATGACCGTGTCATCACAATGCTCCATGGCCCTTGTCATCACAATGCTCCAGAATTCTTGTCATCACAATGTTCTATGACCGTGTCATCAAAATGCTCTATAATTCTTGTCATCACAATGTTCCATGACCGTGTCATCACAATGCTACATGACCCTGGCCATCACAGTTCTCCATGACCTTTGTCATCACAATGCTCTATGTAGTTTTTCATGACAATTCTAAATGACCAATTTAATCACTTTGCTTGCTGACCATTTTCATCACATTTCTCTATTGTCATTACAATTTCCCATGACCCCTTTCTTCACAATGCTCCATGATGCCTGTCAGCAGAATGCTCAATGGCTTTTGTTATCACAATGCTCCAGGACCACTTTCATCACAATACTCCATCCCCCTTGTCATCACGGTGCACAATGAAACCTCTCATTACAATGCTCCATGACACTTGTCATCACAATGCTCCATGGCCCTTGTCATCACAATGCTCCAGAATTCTTGTCATCACAATGTTCGATGACCGTGTCATCACAATGCTACATGACCCTGGTCATCACAGTTCTCCATGACCTTTGTCATCACAATGCTCTATATAGTTTTTCATGACAATTGTAAATGACCACTTTAATCACTTTGCTTGCTGACAATTTTCATCACATTTCTCTATTTTCATTACAATTTCCCATGACCTCTTTCTTCACAATGCTCCATGATGCCTGTCATCCCAATGCTCAATGGCTTTTGTTATCACAATGCTCCAGGACCACTTTCATCACAATACTCCATCCCCATTGTCATCACGGTACACAATGAAACCTCTCATTACAATGCTCCATGACACTTGTCATCACAATGCTCCATGGCCCTTGTCATCACAATGCTCCAGATTGCTTGTCATCTCAAAGTTCCATGACCGTGTCATCATAATGCACCATGGCCCTTGTCATCACAATGCTCCAAAATTCTTGTCATCACAATGTTCCATGACCGTGTCATCACAATGCTCCATAATTCTTGTCATCACAATGTTCCATGACCGTGTCATTACAATGCTACATGACCCTGGTCACCACAGTTCTCCATGACCTTTGTCATCACAATGCTCTATATTTTTTCCTGACAATTCTAAATGACCACTTTAATCACTTTGCTTGCTGACCATTTTCATCACATTTCTCTATTGTCATTACAATTCCCCATGACCCCTTTCTTCACAATGCTCCATGATGCCTGTCATCACAATGCTCAATGTTTTTTGTTATCACAATGCTTCAGGACCAGTTTCATCACAATACTCCATCCCCCTTGTCATCACGGTGCACAATGAAAAGTTTCATTACAATGCTCCATGACACATGTCATCACAATGCTTCAAAATTCTTGTCATCACAATGTTCCATGACCATGTCATCACAATTCTCCATGGGCCTTGTCATCACAATGCTCCAGAATTATTGTCATCACAATGTTCTATGACCGTGTCATCACAATGCTCCATGGCCCTTGTCATCACAATGCTCCAGAATTCTTGTCATCACAATGTTCCATGACCGTGTCATCACAATGCTCCATGGCCCTTGTCATCACAATGCTCCTTAATTCTTGTCATCACAATGATCCATGACCGTGTCATCACAATGCTACATGACCCTTGTCATCACAGTTCTCCATGACCTTTGCCATCACAATGCTCTATATATTTTTTCATGACAATTGTAAATGACCACTTTAATCACTTTGCTTGCTGACCATTTTCATCACATTTCTCTATTGTCATTACAATTTCCCATGACCCCTTTCTTCACAATGCTCCATGACGCCTGTCATCACAATGCTCAATGGCTTTTGTTATCACAATGCTCCAGGACCAGTTTCATCACAATACTCCATCCCCCTTGTCATCACGGTGCACAATGAAACCTCTCATTACAATGCTCCATGACACTTGTCATCACAATGCTCCATGGCCCTTGTCTTCACAATGCACCAGAATTCTTGTCATCACAATGTTCCATGACCGTGTCATCACAATGCTCCATGGCCCTTGTCTTCACAATGCTCCAGAATTCTTGTCATCACAATGTTCCATGACCGTGTTATCACAATGCTCCATAATTCTTGTCATCACAATGCTCCAGATTGCTTGTCATCACAAAGATCCGTGACCGTGTCATCACAATGCTCCATGGCCATGGTCATCACAATGCTCCAGATTGCTGGTCATCACAAAGTTCCATGACCGTGTCATCACAATGCACCATGGCCCTTGTCATCACAATGCTCCAGAATTCTTGTCATCACAATGTTCCATGACCGTGTCATCACAATGCTCCATGGCCCTTGTCATCACAATGCTCCAGAATTCTTGTCATCACAATGTTCCATGACCGTGTCATCACAATGCTCCATGGCACTTGTCATCACAATTCTCCAGAATTCTGGTCATCACAATGTCCCATGACCGTGTCATCACAATGATCCATGGCCCTTGTCATCACAATCCTCCAGAATTCTTGTCATCACAATGTTCCATGACCGTGTCATCACAATGCTCCATAATTCTTGTCATCACAATGTTCCATGACCGTGTCATCACAATGCTACATGACCCTGGTCATCACAGTTCTCCATGACTTTTGTCATCACAATGCTCTATATAGTTTTTCATGACAATTCTAAATGACCCCTTTAATCACTTTGCTTGCTGACCATTTTCATCACATTTCTCTATTGTCATTACAATTCCCCATGACCCCTTTCTTCACAATGCTCCATGATGCCTGTCATCACAATGCTCAATGGCTTTTGTAATCACAATGCTCCAGGACCAGTTTCATCACAATACTCCATCCCCCTTGTCATCACGGTGCACAATGAAAAGTTACATTACAATGCTCCATGACACATGTCATCACAATGCTCCAGAATTCTTGTCATCACAATGTTCCATGACCATGTCATCACAATTCTCCATGGCCCTTATCATCATAATGCTCCAGAATTCTTGTCATCACAATGTTCCATGACCGTGTCATCACAATGCTCCATGGCCCTTGTCATCACAATGCTCCAGAATTCTTGTCATCACAATGTTCCATGACCGTGTCATCACAATGCTCCATGGCCATTTTCATCACAATGCTCCAGAATTCTTGTCATCACAATGTTCCATGACCGTGTCATCACAATGCTCCATAATTCTTGTCATCACAATATTCCATGACCGTGTCATCACAATGCTCCAGAATTCTTGTCATCACAATGTTCCATGACCGTGTCATCACAGTGCTCCATAATTCTTGTCATCACAATATTCCATGACCATGTCATCACAATGCTCCTTAATTCTTGTTATCACAATGATCGATGACCATGTCATCACAATGCTCCATGGCCCTTGTCATCACAATGCGCCAGAATTCTTTTCATCACATTGTTCCATGACCGTGTCATCACAATGCTCCATGGCCCTTGTCATCACAATGCTCCATAATTCTTGTCATCACAATGTTCCATGACCATGTCATCACAATGCTACATGACCCTGGTCATCACAGTTCTCCATGACCTTTGCCATCACAATGCTCTATATAGGTTTCCATGACAATTGTAAATGACCACTTTAATCACTTTGCTTGCTGACCATTTTCATCACATTTCTCTATTGTCATTACAATTTCCCATGACCTCTTTCTTCACAATGCTCCATGATGCCTGTCATCACAATGCTCAATGGCTTTTGTTATCACAATGCTCCAGGACCAGTTTCATCACAATACTCCATCCGCATTGTCATCACAGTGCACAGTGAAACCTCTCATTACAATGCTCCATGACCGTGTCATCACAATGCTCCATGGCACTTGTCATCATAATGCTCCAGAATTCTTGTCATCACAATGTTCCATGACCGTGTCATCACAATGCTCCATGGCACTTGTCATCACAATTCTACAGAATTCTGGTCATCACAATGTCCCATGACCGTGTCATCACAATGCTCCATGGCCCTTGTCATCACAATGCTCCAGAATTCTTGTCATCACAATGTTCCATGACCGTGTCATCACAATGCTCCATAATTCTTGTCATCACAATATTCCATGACCGTGTCATCACAATGCTCCAGAATACTTGTCATCACAATGTTCCATGACCGTGTCATCACAATGCTCCATAATTCTTGTCATCACAATATTCCATGACCGTGTCATCACAATGCTCCAGAATTCTTGTCATCACAATGTTCCATGACCGTGTCATCACAATGCTCCATAATTCTTGTCATCATAATATTCCATGACCATGTCATCACAATGCTCCTTAATTCTTGTCATCACAATGATCGATGACCATGTCATCACAATGCTCCATGGCCCTTGTCATCACAATGCGCCAGAATTCTTGTCATCACATTGTTCCATGACCGTGTCATCACAATGCTCCATGGCCCTTGTCATCACAATGCTCCAGAATTCTTTTCATCACAATGTTCCATGACCGTGTCATCACAATGCTCCATGGCCCTTGTCATCATAATCCTCCAGAATTCCTGTCATCACAATGTTCCATGACCGTGTCATCACAATGCTCCATAATTCTTGTCATCACAATGTTCCATGACCGTGTCATCTCAATGCTCCAGAATTCTTGTTATCACAATGTTCCATGACCGTGTCATCACAATGCTCCATGGCAATTGTCATCACAATGCTCCAGAATTATTGTCATCACAGTGTTCCATGACCGTGTCATCACAATGCTCCATAATTCTTGTCATCACAATGTTCCATGAACGTGTCATCACAATGCTACATGACCCTGGCCATCACAGTTCTCCATGACCTGTGTCATCACAATGCTCTATATAGTTTTTCATGACAATTCTAAATGACCACTTTCATCACTTTGCTTGCTGACCATTTTCATCACATTTCTCTATTGTCTTTACAATTCCCCATGACCCCTTTCTTCACAATGCTCCATGATGCCTGTCACCACAATGCTCAATGGCTTTTGTTATCACAATGCTCCAGGACCAGTTTCATCACAATACTCCATCCCCCTTGTCATCACGGTGCACAATGAAAAGTTTCATTACAATGCTCCATGACACATGTCATCACAATGCTCCAGATTTCTTGTCATCACAATGTTCCATGACCATGTCATCACAATTCTCCATGGCCCTTATCATCACAATGCTCCAGAATTCTTATCATCACAATGTTCCATGACCGTGTCATCACAATGCTCCATGGCCCTGGTCATCACAATGCTCCAGATTGCTTGTCATCACAAAGTTCCATGACCGTGTCATCACAATGCACCATGGCCCTAGTTATCACAATGCTCCAGAATTCTTGTCATCACACTGTTCCATGACCATGTCATCACAATGCTCCATGGCCCTTGTCATCACAATGCTCCAGAATACTTGTCATCACAATGTTCCATGACCGTGTCATCACAATGCTCCATAATTCTTGTCATCACAATATTCCATGACCGTGTCATCAAAATGCTCCATAATTCTTGTCATCACAATGTTCCATGACCGTGTCATCACAATGCTCCAGAATTCTTGTCATCACAATGCTCCATGACACTTGTCATCACAATGCGCCATGGCCCTTGTCATCACAATCCTCCAGAATTCTTTCATCAAAATGTTCCATGACCGTGTCATCACAATGCTCCATGTCCCTTGTCATCACAATGCTCTAGATTGCTTGTCATCACAAAGTTCCATGACCGTGTCATCACAATGCTCCATGGCCCTTGTCATCACAATGCTCTAGATTGCTTGTCCTCACAAAGTTCCATGACCGTGTCATCACAATGCACCATGGCCCTTGTCATCACAATGCTCCAGAATTCTTGTCATCACAATGTTCCATGACCGTGTCATCACAATGCTCCATGGCCCTTGTCATCACAATGCTCCAGAATTCTTGCCATCACAATGTTCCATGACTGTGTCATCACAATGCTCCATGGCCCTTGTCATCACAATGCTCCAGAAATCTTGTCATCACAATGTTCCATGACCGTGTTATCACAATGCTCCATAATTCTTGTCATCACAATGTTCCATGATCGTGTCATCACAATGCTCCATAATACTTGTCATCACAATGTTCCATGACCGTGTCATCACAATGCTCCAGAATTCTTGTCATCACAATGTTCCATGACCGTGTCATCACAATGCTCCATGGCCCTTGTCATCACAATGCTCCAGAATTCTTGTCATCACAATATTCCATGACCGTGTCATCACAATGCTCCAGAATTCTTGTCATCACAATGTTCCATGACCGTGTCATCACAATGCTCCATAATTCTTGTCATCACAATATTCCATGACCGTGTCATCACAATGCTCCATAATTCTTGTCATCACAATGTTCCATGACCGTGTCATCACAATGCTCCAGAATTCTTGTCATCACAATGCTCCATGACACTTGTCATCAAAATGCTCCATGGCCCTTGTCATCACAATTCTCCAGAATTCTTTCATCACAATGTTCCATGACCGTGTCATCACAATGCTCCATGTCCCTTGTCATCACAATGCTCCAGAATTCTTGTCATCACACTGTTCCATGACCGTGTCATCACAATGCTCCATGGCCCTTGTCATCACAATGCTCCAGAATTCTTGTCATCACAATATTCCATGACCATGTCATCACAATGCTCCATGGCCCTTGTCATCACAATGCTCCAGAATACTTGTCATCACAATGTTCCATGACCGTGTCATCACAATGCTCCATAATTCTTGTCATCACAATATTCCATGACCGTGTCATCACAATGCTCCATAATTCTTGTCATCACAATGTTCCATGACCGTGTCATCACAATGCTCCAGAATTCTTGTCATCACAATGCTCCATGCCCCTTGTCATCACAATGCTCCATCGCCCTTGTCATCACAATCCTCCAGAATTCTTTCATCAAAATGTTCCATGACCGTGTCATCACAATGCTCCATGTCCCTTGTCATCACAATGCTCCAGAATTCTTGTCATCACAATGTTCCATGACCATGTCATCACAATGCTCCATGGCTCTTGTCATCACAATGCTCCAGAATTCTTCTCATCACAATGTTCCATGACTGTGTCATCACAATGCTCCATAATTCTTGTCATCAAAATGTTTCATGACCATGTCATCAAAATGCTCCTTAATTCTTGTCATCACAATGATCGATGACCATGTCATCACAATGCTCCATGGCCCTTTTCATCACAATGCGCCAGAATTCTTGTCATCACATTGTTCCATGACCGTGTCATCACAATGCTACATGACCCTGGTCATCACAGTTCTCCATGATCTTTGCCATCACAATGCTCTATATAGTTTTTCATGACCATTGTAAATGACCACTTTAATCACTTTGCTTGCTGACCATTTTCATCACATTTCTCTATTGTCATTACAATTTCCCATGACCCCTTTCTTCACAATGCTCCATGATGCCTGTCATCACAATGCTCAATGGCTTTTGTTATCACAATGCTCCAGGACCAGTTTCATCACAATACTCCATCCCCCTTGTCATCACGGTGCACAATGAAACCTCTCATTACAATTCTCGATGACACTTGTCATCACAATGCTCCATGGCCCTTGTCTTCACAATGCTCCAGAATTCTTGTCATCACCATGTTCCATGACCATGTCATCACAATTCTCCATGGCCCTTGTCATCACAATGCTCAAGAATTCTTGTCATCACAATGTTCCATGACCGTGTCACCACAATGCACCATGGCCCTTGTCATCACAATGCTTCAGAATTCTTGTCATTACAATGTTCAATGACCGTGTCATCACAATGCTCCATGGCCCTTGTCATCACAATGCTCCAGAATTCTTGTCATCACAATGTTCGATGTCCATGTCATCACAATGCTCCATGGCCCTTGTCATCACAATGCTCCAGAATTCTTGTCATCACTTTGTTCCATGACCATGTCATCACAATTCTCCATGGCCCTTGTCATCACAATGCTCCAGAATTCTTGTCATCACAATGTTCCATGACCGTGTCATCACAATGCTCCATAATTCTTGTCATCAAAATGTTCCATGACCGTGTCATCACAATGCTCCAGAATTCTTCTCATCACAAAGTTCCATGACCGTGTCATCACAATGCTCCAGAATTCTTGTCATCACAATGCTCCAGAATTCTTGTCATCACAATGTTCCATGACCGTGTCATCACAATGCTCCATGGCCCTGGTCGTCACAATGTTCCAGATTGCTTGTCAACACAAAGTTCCATGACCGTGTCATCACAATGCACCATGGCCCTTGTCATCACAATGCTCCAGAATACTTGTCATCACAATGTTCCATGACAATGTCATCACAATGCTCCATGGCCCTTGTCATCACAATGCTCCAGAATTCTTGTCATCACAATGTTCCATGACCGTGTCATCACAATGCTCCATAATTCTTGTCATCACAATATTCCATGACCGTGTCATCACAATGCTCCAGAATTCTTGTCATCACAATGTTCCATGACCGTGTCATCACAGTGCTCCATAATTCTTGTCATCACAATATTCCATGACCATGTCATCACAATGCTCCTTAATTCTTGTTATCACAATGATCGATGACCATGTCATCACAATGCTCCATGGCCCTTGTCATCACAATGCGCCAGAATTCTTTTCATCACATTGTTCCATGACCGTGTCATCACAATGCTCCATGGCCCTTGTCATCACAATGCTCCATAATTCTTGTCATCACAATGTTCCATGACCATGTCATCACAATGCTACATGACCCTGGTCATCACAGTTCTCCATGACCTTTGCCATCACAATGCTCTATATAGGTTTCCATGACAATTGTAAATGACCACTTTAATCACTTTGCTTGCTGACCATTTTCATCACATTTCTCTATTGTCATTACAATTTCCCATGACCTCTTTCTTCACAATGCTCCATGATGCCTGTCATCACAATGCTCAATGGCTTTTGTTATCACAATGCTCCAGGACCAGTTTCATCACAATACTCCATCCGCATTGTCATCACGGTGCACAGTGAAACCTCTCATTACAATGCTCCATGACCGTGTCATCACAATGCTCCATGGCACTTGTCATCATAATGCTCCAGAATTCTTGTCATCACAATGTTCCATGACCGTGTCATCACAATGCTCCATGGCACTTGTCATCAGAATTCTACAGAATTCTGGTCATCACAATGTCCCATGACCGTGTCATCACAATGCTCCATGGCCCTTGTCATCACAATGCTCCAGAATTCTTGTCATCACAATGTTCCATGACCGTGTCATCACAATGCTCCATAATTCTTGTCATCACAATATTCCATGACCGTGTCATCACAATGCTCCAGAATACTTGTCATCACAATGTTCCATGACCGTGTCATCACAATGCTCCATAATTCTTGTCATCACAATATTCCATGACCGTGTCATCACAATGCTCCAGAATTCTTGTCATCACAATGTTCCATGACCGTGTCATCACAATGCTCCATAATTCTTGTCATCATAATATTCCATGACCATGTCATCACAATGCTCCTTAATTCTTGTCATCACAATGATCGATGACCATGTCATCACAATGCTCCATGGCCCTTGTCATCACAATGCGCCAGAATTCTTGTCATCACATTGTTCCATGACCGTGTCATCACAATGGTCCATGGCCCTTGTCATCACAATGCTCCAGAATTCTTTTCATCACAATGTTTCATGACCGTGTCATCACAATGCTCCATGGCCCTTGTCATCATAATCCTCCAGAATTCCTGTCATCACAATGTTCCATGACCGTGTCATCACAATGCACCATAATTCTTGTCATCACAATGTTCCATGACCGTGTCATCTCAATGCTCCAGAAGTCTTGTTATCACAATGTTCCATGACCGTGTCATCACAATGCTCCATGGCAATTGTCATAACAATGCTCCAGAATTCTTGTCATCACAATGCTCCATGACACTTGTCATCACAATGCGCCATGGCCCTTGTCATCACAATCCTCCAGAATTCTTTCATCAAAATGTTCCATGACCGTGTCATCACAATGCTCCATGTCCCTTGTCATCACAATGCTCTAGATTGCTTGTCATCACAAAGTTCCATGACCGTGTCATCACAATGCTCCATGGCCCTTGTCATCACAATGCTCTAGATTGCTTGTCATCACAAAGTTCCATGACCGTGTCATCACAATGCACCATGGCCCTTGTCATCACAATGCTCCAGAATTCTTGTCATCACAATGTTCCATGACCGTGTCATCACAATGCTCCATGGCCCTTGTCATCACAATGCTCCAGAATTCTTGCCATCACAATGTTCCATGACTGTGTCATCACAATGCTCCATGGCCCTTGTCATCACAATGCTCCAGAAATCTTGTCATCACAATGTTCCATGACCGTGTTATCACAATGCTCCATAATTCTTGTCATCACAATGTTCCATGATCGTGTCATCACAATGCTCCAGAATTCTTGTCATCACAATGTTCCATGACCGTGTCATCACAATGCTCCATGGCCCTTGTCATCACAATGCTCCAGAATTCTTGTCATCACAATATTCCATGACCGTGTCATCACAATGCTCCAGAATTCTTGTCATCACAATGTTCCATGACCGTGTCATCACAATGCTCCATAATTCTTGTCATCACAATATTCCATGACCGTGTCATCACAATGCTCCATAATTCTTGTCATCACAATGTTCCATGACCGTGTCATCACAATGCTCCAGAATTCTTGTCATCACAATGCTCCATGACACTTGTCATCACAATGCTCCATGGCCCTTGTCATCACAATCCTCCAGAATTCTTTCATCACAATATTCCATGACCATGTCATCACAATGCTCCATGGCCCTTGTCATCACAATGCTCCAGAATACTTGTCATCACAATGTTCCATGACCGTGTCATCACAATGCTCCATAATTCTTGTCATCACAATATTCCATGACCGTGTCATCACAATGCTCCATAATTCTTGTCATCACAATGTTCCATGACCGTGTCATCACAATGCTCCAGAATTCTTGTCATCACAATGCTCCATGCCCCTTGTCATCACAATGCTCCATGGCCCTTGTCATCACAATCCTCCAGAATCCTTTCATCAAAATGTTCCATGACCGTGTCATCACAATGCTCCATGTCCCTTGTCATCACAATGCTCCAGAATTCTTGTCATCACAATATTCCATGACCGTGTCATCACAATGCTCCATAATTCTTGTCATCACAATGTTCCATGACCGTGTCATCACAATGCTCCAGAATTCTTGTCATCACAATGCTCCATGCCCCTTGTCATCACAATGCTCCATGGCCCTTGTCATCACAATCCTCCAGAATTCTTTCATCAAAATGTTCCATGACCGTGTCATCACAATGCTCCATGGCCCTTGTCATCACAATGCTCCAGAATTCTTGTCATCACAATATTCCATGACCGTGTCATCACAATGCTCCATAATTCTTGTCATCACAATGTTCCATGACCATGTCATCACAATGCTCCATGGCTCTTGTCATCACAATGCTCCAGAATTCTTCTCATCACAATGTTCCATGACTGTGTCATCACAATGCTCCATAATTCTTGTCATCAAAATGTTTCATGACCATGTCATCACAATGCTCCTTAATTCTTGTCATCACAATGATCGATGACCATGTCATCACAATTCTCCATGGCCCTTATCATCATAATGCTCCAGAATTCTTGTCATCACAATGTTCCATGACCGTGTCATCACAATGCTCCATGGCCCTTGTCATCACAATGCTCCAGAATCCTTGTCATCACAATGTTCCATGACCGTGTCATCACAATGCTCCATGGCCCTTGTCATCACAATGCACCAGATTTCTTGTCATCACAATGTTCCATGACCGTGTCATCACAATGCTCCAGAATTCTTGTCATCACAATGTTCCATGACCGTGTCATCACAATGCTCCAGAATTCTTGTCATCACAATGTTCCATGACCGTGTCATCACAATGCTCCATAATTCTTGTCATCACAATGTTCCATGACCGTGTCATCACAATGCTACATGACCCTGGTCATCACAGTTCTCCATGACCTTTGTCATCACAATGCTCTATATAGTTTTTCATGACAATTCTAAATGACCACTTTAATCATTTTGCTTGCTGACCATTTTCATCACATTTCTCTATTGTCATTACAATTCCCCATGTCCCCATTCTTCACAATGCTCCATGATGCCTGTCATCACAATGCTCAATGGCTTTTGTTATCACAATGCTCCAGGACCAGTTTCATCACATTACTCCATCTCCCTTGTCATCACGGTGCACAATGAAAAGTTTCATTACAATTCTCCATGACACATGTCATCACAATGCTCCAGAATTGTTGTCATCACAATGTTCCATGACCATGTCATCACAATTCTCCATGGCCCTTGTCATCACAATGCTCCAGAATTCTTGTCATCACAATGTTCGATGACCATGTCATCACAATGCTCCATGGCCCTTGTCATCACAATGCTCCAGAATTCTTGTCATCACTTTGTTCCATGACCGTGTCATCACAATGCTCCATGGCCCTTGTCATCACAATGCTCCAGAATTCTTGTCATCACAATGTTCTATGACCGTGTCATCAAAATGCTCTATAATTCTTGTCATCACAATGTTCCATGACCGTGTCATCACAATGCTACATGACCCTGGCCATCACAGTTCTCCATGACCTTTGTCATCACAATGCTCTATGTAGTTTTTCATGACAATTCTAAATGACCAATTTAATCACTTTGCTTGCTGACCATTTTCATCACATTTCTCTATTGTCATTACAATTTCCCATGACCCCTTTCTTCACAATGCTCCATGATGCCTGTCAGCAGAATGCTCAATGGCTTTTGTTATCACAATGCTCCAGGACCACTTTCATCACAATACTCCATCCCCCTTGTCATCACGGTGCACAATGAAACCTCTCATTACAATGTTCCATGACCGTGTCATCACAATGCTCCATGGCCCTTGTCATCACAATGCTCCAGAATTCTTGTCATCACAATGTTCGATGACCGTGTCATCACAATGCTACATGACCCTGGTCATCACAGTTCTCCATGACCTTTGTCATCACAATGCTCTATATAGTTTTTCATGACAATTGTAAATGACCACTTTAATCACTTTGCTTGCTGACAATTTTCATCACATTTCTCTATTTTCATTACAATTTCCCATGACCTCTTTCTTCACAATGCTCCATGATGCCTGTCATCCCAATGCTCAATGGCTTTTGTTATCACAATGCTCCAGGACCACTTTCATCACAATACTCCATCCCCATTGTCATCACGGTACACAATGAAACCTCTCATTACAATGCTCCATGACACTTGTCATCACAATGCTCCATGGCCCTTGTCATCACAATGCTCCAGAATTCTTGTCATCACTTTGTTCCATGACCGTGTCATCACAATTCTCCATGGCCCTTGTCATCACAATGCTCCAGAATTCTTGTCATCACAATGTTCCATGACCGTGTTATCACAATTCTCCATGGCCCTTGTCATCACAATGCTCCATAATTCTTGTCATCAAAATGTTCCATGACCGTGTCATCACAATGCTCCAGAATTCTTCTCATCACAATGTTCCATGACCGTGTCATCACAATGCTCCAGAATTCTTGTCATCACAATGCTCCAGAATTCTTGTCATCACAATGTTCCATGACCGTGTCATCACAATGCTCCTTGGCCCTGGTCATCACAATGTTCCAGATTGCTTGTCAACACAAAGTTCCATGACCGTGTCATCACAATGCACCATGGCCCTTGTCATCACAATGCTCCAGAATACTTGTCATCACAATGTTCCATGACAATGTCATCACAATGCTCCATGGCCCTTGTCATCACAATGCTCCAGAATTCTTGTCATCACAATGTTCCATGACCGTGTCATCACAATGCTCCATAATTCTTGTCATCACAATATTCCATGACCGTGTCATCACAATGCTCCAGAATTCTTGTCATCACAATGTTCCATGACCGTGTCATCACAGTGCTCCATAATTCTTGTCATCACAATATTCCATGACCATGTCATCAGAATGCTCCTTAATTCTTGTTATCACAATGATCGATGACCATGTCATCACAATGCTCCATGGCCCTTGTCATCACAATGCGCCAGAATTCTTTTCATCACATTGTTCCATGACCGTGTCATCACAATGCTCCATGGCCCTTGTCATCACAATGCTCCATAATTCTTGTCATCACAATGTTCCATGACCATGTCATCACAATGCTACATGACCCTGGTCATCACAGTTCTCCATGACCTTTGCCATCACAATGCTCTATATAGGTTTCCATGACAATTGTAAATGACCACTTTAATCACTTTGCTTGCTGACCATTTTCATCACATTTCTCTATTGTCATTACAATTTCCCATGACCCCTTTCTTCACAATGCTCCATGACGCCTGTCATCACAATGCTCAATGGCTTTTGTTATCACAATGCTCCAGGACCAGTTTCATCACAATACTCCATCCCCCTTGTCATCACGGTGCACAATGAAACCTCTCATTACAATGCTCCATGACACTTGTCATCACAATGCTCCATGGCCCTTGTCTTCACAATGCTCCAGAATTCTTATCATCACAATGTTCCATGACCGTGTCATCACAATGCTCCATGGCCCTTGTCATCACAATGCTTCAGAATTCTTGTCATTACAATGTTCAATGACCGTGTCATCACAATGCTCCATGGCCCTTGTCATCACAATGCTCCAGAATTCTTGTCATCACAATGTTCGATGACCATGTCATCACAATGCTCCATGGCCCTTGTCATCACAATGCTCCAGAATTCTTGTCATCACTTTGTTCCATGACCGTGTCATCACAATGCTCCATGGCGCTTGTCATCACAATGCTCCAGAATTCTTGTCATCACTATGTTCCATGACCGTGTCATCACAATGCTCCATAATTCTTGTCATCAAAATGTTCCATGACCGTGTCATCACAATGCTCCAGAATTCTTCTCATCACAATGTTCCATGACCGTGTCATCACAATGCTCCAGAATTCTTGTCATCACAATGCTCCAGAATTCTTGTCATCACAATGTTCCATGACCGTGTCATCACAATGCTCCATGGCCCTGGTCATCACAATGTTCCAGATTGCTTGTCAACACAAAGTTCCATGACCGTGTCATCACAATGCACCATGGCCCTTGTCATCACAATGCTCCAGAATACTTGTCATCACAATGTTCCATGACAATGTCATCACAATGCTCCATGGCCCTTGTCATCACAATGCTCCAGAATTCTTGTCATCACAATGTTCCATGACCGTGTCATCACAATGCTCCATAATTCTTGTCATCACAATATTCCATGACCGTGTCATCACAATGCTCCAGAATTCTTGTCATCACAATGTTCCATGACCGTGTCATCACAGTGCTCCATAATTCTTGTCATCACAATATTCCATGACCATGTCATCACAATGCTCCTTAATTCTTGTTATCACAATGATCGATGACCATGTCATCACAATGCTCCATGGCCCTTGTCATCACAATGCGCCAGAATTCTTTTCATCACATTGTTCCATGACCGTGTCATCACAATGCTCCATGGCCCTTGTCATCACAATGCTCCATAATTCTTGTCATCACAATGTTCCATGACCATGTCATCACAATGCTACATGACCCTGGTCATCACAGTTCTCCATGACCTTTGCCATCACAATGCTCTATATAGGTTTCCATGACAATTGTAAATGACCACTTTAATCACTTTGCTTGCTGACCATTTTCATCACATTTCTCTATTGTCATTACAATTTCCCATGACCCCTTTCTTCACAATGCTCCATGACGCCTGTCATCACAATGCTCAATGGCTTTTGTTATCACAATGCTCCAGGACCAGTTTCATCACAATACTCCATCCCCCTTGTCTTCACGGTGCACAATGAAACCTCTCATTACAATGCTCCATGGCCCTTGTCATCACAATGCTCCAGAATTCTTGTCATCACAATGTTCGATGACCATGTCATCACAATGCTCCATGGCCCTTGTCATCACAATGCTCCAGAATTCTTGTCATCACAATGTTCCATGACCGTGTCATCACAATGCTCCAGAATTCTTGTCATCACAATGTTCCATGACCGTGTCATCACAATGCTCCATAATTCTTGTCATCACAATGTTCCATGAGCGTGTCATCACAATGCTCCAGAATTCTTGTCATCACAATGTTCCATGACCGTGTCATCACAATGCTCCATGGCCCTTGTCATCACAATGCTCCAGAATTCTTGTCATCACAATGTTCTATGACCGTGTCATCAAAATGCTCTATAATTCTTGTCATCACAATGTTCCATGACCGTGTCATCACAATGCTACATGACCCTGGCCATCACAGTTCTCCATGACCTTTGTCATCACAATGCTCTATGTAGTTTTTCATGACAATTCTAAATGACCAATTTAATCACTTTGCTTGCTGACCATTTTCATCACATTTCTCTATTGTCATTACAATTTCCCATGACCCCTTTCTTCACAATGCTCCATGATGCCTGTCAGCAGAATGCTCAATGGCTTTTGTTATCACAATGCTCCAGGACCACTTTCATCACAATACTCCATCCCCCTTGTCATCACGGTGCACAATGAAACCTCTCATTACAATGTTCCATGACCGTGTCATCACAATGCTCCATGGCCCTTGTCATCACAATGCTCCAGAATTCTTGTCATCACAATGTTCGATGACCGTGTCATCACAATGCTACATGACCCTGGTCATCACAGTTCTCCATGACCTTTGTCATCACAATGCTCTATATAGTTTTTCATGACAATTGTAAATGACCACTTTAATCACTTTGCTTGCTGACAATTTTCATCACATTTCTCTATTTTCATTACAATTTCCCATGACCTCTTTCTTCACAATGCTCCATGATGCCTGTCATCCCAATGCTCAATGGCTTTTGTTATCACAATGCTCCAGGACCACTTTCATCACAATACTCCATCCCCATTGTCATCACGGTACACAATGAAACCTCTCATTACAATGCTCCATGACACTTGTCATCACAATGCTCCATGGCCCTTGTCATCACAATGCTCCAGAATTCTTGTCATCACTTTGTTCCATGACCGTGTCATCACAATTCTCCATGGCCCTTGTCATCACAATGCTCCAGAATTCTTGTCATCACAATGTTCCATGACCGTGTCATCACAATGCTCCATAATTCTTGTCATCAAAATGTTCCATGACCGTGTCATCACAATGCTCCAGAATTCTTCTCATCACAATGTTCCATGACCGTGTCATCACAATGCTCCAGAATTCTTGTCATCACAATGTTCCATGACCGTGTCATCACAATGCTCCATGGCCCTGGTCATCACAATGTTCCAGATTGCTTGTCAACACAAAGTTCCATGACCGTGTCATCACAATGCTCCATGGCCCTTGTCATCACAATGCTCCAGAATACTTGTCATCACAATGTTCCATGACAATGTCATCACAATGCTCCATGGCCCTTGTCATCACAATGCTCCAGAATTCTTGTCATCACAATGTTCCATGACCGTGTCATCACAATGCTCCATAATTCTTGTCATCACAATATTCCATGACCGTGTCATCACAATGCTCCAGAATTCTTGTCATCACAATGTTCCATGACCGTGTCATCACAGTGCTCCATAATTCTTGTCATCACAATATTCCATGACCATGTCATCACAATGCTCCTTAATTCTTGTTATCACAATGATCGATGACCATGTCATCACAATGCTCCATGGCCCTTGTCATCACAATGTGCCAGAATTCTTTTCATCACATTGTTCCATGACCGTGTCATCAAAATGCTCCATGGCCCTTGTCATCACAATGCTCCATAATTCTTGTCATCACAATGTTCCATGACCATGTCATCACAATGCTACATGACCCTGGTCATCACAGTTCTCCATGACCTTTGCCATCACAATGCTCTATATAGGTTTCCATGACAATTGTAAATGACCACTTTAATCACTTTGCTTGCTGACCATTTTCATCACATTTCTCTATTGTCATTACAATTTCCCATGACCTCTTTCTTCACAATGCTCCATGACGCCTGTCATCACAATGCTCAAAGGCTTTTGTTATCACAATGCTCCAGGACCAGTTTCATCACAATACTCCATCCGCATTGTCATCACGGTGCACAGTGAAACCTCTCATTACAATGCTCCATGACCGTGTCATCACAATGCTCCATGGCACTTGTCATCATAATGCTCCAGAATTCTTGTCATCACAATGTTCCATGACCGTGTCATCACAATGCTCCATGGCACTTGTCATCACAATTCTACAGAATTCTGGTCATCACAATGTCCCATGACCGTGTCATCACAATGCTCCATGGCCCTTGTCATCACAATGCTCCAGAATTCTTGTCAACACAATGTTCCATGACCGTGTCATCACAATTCTCCATAATTCTTGTCATCACAATATTCCATGACCGTGTCATCACAATGCTCCAGAATACTTGTCATCACAATGTTCCATGACCGTGTCATCACAATGCTCCATAATTCTTGTCATCACAATATTCCATGACCGTGTCATCACAATGCTCCATAATTCTTATCATCACAATATTCCATGACCGTGTCATCACAATGCTCCAGAATACTTGTCATCACAATATTCCATGACCGTGTCATCACAATGCTCCAGAATACTTGTCATCACAATATTCCATGACCGTGTCATCACAATGCTCCATAATTCTTGTCATCACAATATTCCATGACCGTGTCATCACAATGCTCCATAATTCTTATCATCACAATGTTCCATGACCGTGTCATCACAATGCTCCATGGCCCTTGTCATCACAATGCGCCAGAATTCTTGTCATCACATTGTTCCATGACCGTGTCATCACAATGCTCCATGGCCCTTGTCATCACAATGCTCCAGAATTCTTTTCATCACAATGTTCCATGACCGTGTCATCACAATGCTCCATGGCCCTTGTCATCATAATCCTCCAGAATTCCTGTCATCACAATGTTCCATGACCGTGTCATCACAATGCTCCATAATTCTTGTCATCACAATGTTCCATGACCGTGTCATCTCAATGCTCCAGAATTCTTGTTATCACAATGTTCCATGACCGTGTCATCACAATGCTCCATGGCAATTGTCATCACAATGCTCCAGAATTATTGTCATCACAGTGTTCCATGACCGTGTCATCACAATGCTCCATAATTCTTGTCATCACAATGTTCCATGAATGTGTCATCACAATGCTACATGACCCTGGTCATCACAGTTCTCCATGACCTGTGTCATCACAATGCTCTATATAGTTTTTCATGACAATTCTAAATGACCACTTTCATCACTTTGCTTGCTGACCATTTTCATCACATTTCTCTATTGTCTTTACAATTCCCCATGACCCCTCTCTTCACAATGCTCCATGATGCCTGTCATCACAATGCTCAATGGCTTTTGTTATCACAATGCTCCAGGACCAGTTTCATCACAATACTCCATCCCCCTTGTCATCACGGTGCACAATGAAAAGTTTCATTACAATGCTCCATGACACATGTCATCACAATGCTCCATATTTCTTGTCATCACAATGTTCCATGACCATGTCATCACAATTATCCATGGCCCTTATCATCACAATGCTCCAGAATTCTTATCATCACAATGTTCCATGACCGTGTCATCACAATGCTCCATGGCCCTTGTCATCACAATGCTCCAGATTGCTTGTCATCACAAAGTTCCATGACCGTGTCATCACAATGCACCATGGCCCTTGTCATCACAATGCTCCAGAATTCTTGTCATCACACTGTTCCATGACCGTGTCATCACAATGCTCCATGGCCCTTGTCATCACAATGCTCCAGAATACTTGTCATCACAATGTTCCATGACCGTGTCATCACAATGCTCCATAATTCTTGTCATCACAATATTCCATGACCGTGTCATCACAATGCTCCATAATTCTTGTCATCACAATGTTCCATGACCGTGTCATCACAATGCTACATGACCCTGGCCATCACAGTTCTCCATGACCTTTGTCATCACAATGCTCTATGTAGTTTTTCATGACAATTCTAAATGACCACTTTAATCACTTTGCTTGCTGACCATTTTCATCACTTTTCTCTATTGTCATTACAATTTCCCATGACCCCTTTCTCACAATGCTCCATGATGCCTGTCAGCACAATGCTCAATGGCTTTTGTTATCACAATGCTCCAGGACCACTTTCATCACAATACTCCATCCCCCTTGTCATCACGGTGCACAATGAAACCTCTCATTACAATGCTCCATGACACTTGTCATCACAATGCTCCATGGCCTTTGTCATCACAATGCTCCAGAATTCTTGTCAGCACAATGTTCCATGACCGTGTCATCACAATGCTCCATGGCACTTGTCATCACAATTCTCCAGAATTCTGGTCATCACAATGTCCCAAGACCGTGTCATCACAATGCTCCATGGCCCTTGTCATCACAATTCTCCAGAATTCTTGTCATCACAATGTTCCATGACCGTGTCGTCACAATGCTCCATAATTCTTGTCATCACAATGTTCCATGACCGTGTCATCACAATGCTACATGACCCTGGTCATCACAGTTCTCCATGACTTTTGTCATCACAATGCTCTATATAGTTTTTCATGACAATTCTAAATGACCCCTTTAATCACTTTGCTTGCTGACCATTTTCATCACATTTCTCTATTGTCATTACAATTCCCCATGACCCCTTTCTTCACAATGCTCCATGATGCCTGTCATCACAATGCTCAATGGCTTTTGTAATCACAATGCTCCAGGACCAGTTTCATCACAATACTCCATCCCCCTTGTCATCACGGTGCACAATGAAAAGTTACATTACAATGCTCCATGACACATGTCATCACAATGCTCCAGAATTCTTGTCATCACAATGTTCCATGACCATGTCATCACAATTCTCCATGGCCCTTATCATCATAATGCTCCAGAATTCTTGTCATCACAATGTTCCATGACCGTGTCATCACAATGCTCCATGGCACTTTTCATCACAATGCTCCAGAATTCTTGTCATCACAATGTTCCATGACCGTGTCATCACAATGCTCCATGGCCCTTGTCATCACAATGCTTCAGAATTCTTGTCATTACAATGTTCAATGACCGTGTCATCACAATGCTCCATGGCCCTTGTCATCACAATGCTCCAGAATTCTTGTCATCACAATGTTCGATGACCATGTCATCACAATGCTCCATGGCCCTTGTCATCACAATGCTCCAGAATTCTTGTCATCACTTTGTTCCATGACCGTGTCATCACAAGGCTCCATGGCCCTTGTCATCACAATGCTCCAGAATTCTTGTCATCACAATGTTCCATGACCGTGTCATCACAATGCTCCATAATTCTTGTCATCAAAATGTTCCATGACCGTGTCATCACAATGCTCCAGAATTCTTGTCATCACAATGTTCCATGATCGTGTCATCACAATGCTCCAGAATTCTTGTCATCACAATGCTCCAGAATTCTTGTCATCACAATGTTCCATGACCGTGTCATCACAATGCTCCATGGCCCTTGTCATCACAATGCTCCAGAATTCTTGTCATCACAATGTTCCATGACCGTGTCATCACAATGCTCCAGAATTCTTGTCATCACAATGTTCCATGACCGTGTCATCACAATGCTCCATAATTCTTGTCATCACAATGTTCCATGAGCGTGTCATCACAATGCTCCAGAATTCTTGTCATCACAATGTTCCATGACCGTGTCATCACAATGCTCCATGGCCCTTGTCATCACAATGCTCCAGAATTCTTGTCATCACAATGTTCTATGACCGTGTCATCAAAATGCTCTATAATTCTTGTCATCACAATGTTCCATGACCGTGTCATCACAATGCTACATGACCCTGGCCATCACAGTTCTCCATGACCTTTGTCATCACAATGCTCTATGTAGTTTTTCATGACAATTCTAAATGACCAATTTAATCACTTTGCTTGCTGACCATTTTCATCACATTTCTCTATTGTCATTACAATTTCCCATGACCCCTTTCTTCACAATGCTCCATGATGCCTGTCAGCAGAATGCTCAATGGCTTTTGTTATCACAATGCTCCAGGACCACTTTCATCACAATACTCCATCCCCCTTGTCATCACGGTGCACAATGAAACCTCTCATTACAATGTTCCATGACCGTGTCATCACAATGCTCCATGGCCCTTGTCATCACAATGCTCCAGAATTCTTGTCATCACAATGTTCGATGACCGTGTCATCACAATGCTACATGACCCTGGTCATCACAGTTCTCCATGACCTTTGTCATCACAATGCTCTATATAGTTTTTCATGACAATTGTAAATGACCACTTTAATCACTTTGCTTGCTGACAATTTTCATCACATTTCTCTATTTTCATTACAATTTCCCATGACCTCTTTCTTCACAATGCTCCATGATGCCTGTCATCCCAATGCTCAATGGCTTTTGTTATCACAATGCTCCAGGACCACTTTCATCACAATACTCCATCCCCATTGTCATCACGGTACACAATGAAACCTCTCATTACAATGCTCCATGACACTTGTCATCACAATGCTCCATGGCCCTTGTCATCACAATGCTCCAGATTGCTTGTCATCTCAAAGTTCCATGACCGTGTCATCATAATGCACCATGGCCCTTGTCATCACAATGCTCCAAAATTCTTGTCATCACAATGTTCCATGACCGTGTCATCACAATGCTCCATAATTCTTGTCATCACAATGTTCCATGACCGTGTCATTACAATGCTACATGACCCTGGTCACCACAGTTCTCCATGACCTTTGTCATCACAATGCTCTACATTTTTTCCTGACAATTCTAAATGACCACTTTAATCACTTTGCTTGCTGACCATTTTCATCACATTTCTCTATTGTCATTACAATTCCCCATGACCCCTTTCTTCACAATGCTCCATGATGCCTGTCATCACAATGCTCAAAGTTTTTTGTTATCACAATGCTTCAGGACCAGTTTCATCACAATACTCCATCCCCCTTGTCATCACGGTGCACAATGAAAAGTTTCATTACAATGCTCCATGACACATGTCATCACAATGCTTCAGAATTCTTGTCATCACAATGTTCCATGACCATGTCATCACAATTCTCCATGGGCCTTGTCATCACAATGCTCCAGAATTATTGTCATCACAATGTTCTATGACCGTGTCATCACAATGCTCCATGGCCCTTGTCATCACAATGCTCCAGAATTCTTGTCATCACAATGTTCCATGACCGTGTCATCACAATGCTCCATGGCCCTTGTCATCACAATGCTCCTTAATTCTTGTCATCACAATGATCCATGACCGTGTCATCACAATGCTACATGACCCTTGTCATCACAGTTCTCCATGACCTTTGCCATCACAATGCTCTATATATTTTTTCATGACAATTGTAAATGACCACTTTAATCACTTTGCTTGCTGACCATTTTCATCACATTTCTCTATTGTCATTACAATTTCCCATGACCCCTTTCTTCACAATGCTCCATGACGCCTGTCATCACAATGCTCAATGGCTTTTGTTATCACAATGCTCCAGGACCAGTTTCATCACAATACTCCATCCCCCTTGTCATCACGGTGCACAATGAAACCTCTCATTACAATGCTCCATGACACTTGTCATCACAATGCTCCATGGCCCTTGTCTTCACAATGCTCCAGAATTCTTGTCATCACAATGTTCCATGACCGTGTCACCACAATGCTCCATGGCCATTGTCCTCACAATGCTCCAGAATTCTTGTCATCACAATGTTCCATGACCGTGTCATCACAATGCTCCATGGCCCTTTTCATCACAATGCTCCAGAATTCTTGTCATCACAATGTTCCATGACTGTGTTATCACAATGCTCCATAATTCTTGTCATCACAATGCTCCAGATTGCTTGTCATCACAAAGATCCGTGACCGTGTCATCACAATGCTCCATGGCCATGGTCATCACAATGCTCCAGATTGCTGGTCATCACAAAGTTCCATGACCGTGTCATCACAATGCACCATGGCCCTTGTCATCACAATGCTCCAGAATTCTTGTCATCACAATGTTCCATGACCGTGTCATCACAATGCTCCATGGCCCTTGTCATCACAATGCTCCAGAATTCTTGTCATCACAATGTTCCATGACCGTGTCATCACAATGCTCCATGGCACTTGTCATCACAATTCTCCAGAATTCTGGTCATCACAATGTCCCATGACCGTGTCATCACAATGATCCATGGCCCTTGTCATCACAATTCTCCAGAATTCTTGTCATCACAATGTTCCATGACCGTGTCATCACAATGCTCCATAATTCTTGTCATCACAATGTTCCATGACCGTGTCATCACAATGCTACATGACCCTGGTCATCACAGTTCTCCATGACTTTTGTCATCACAATGCTCTATATAGTTTTTCATGACAATTCTAAATGACCCCTTTAATCACTTTGCTTGCTGACCATTTTCATCACATTTCTCTATTGTCATTACAATTCCCCATGACCCCTTTCTTCACAATGCTCCATGATGCCTGTCATCACAATGCTCAATGGCTTTTGTAATCACAATGCTCCAGGACCAGTTTCATCACAATACTCCATCCCCCTTGTCATCACGGTGCACAATGAAAAGTTACATTACAATGCTCCATGACACATGTCATCACAATGCTCCAGAATTCTTGTCATCACAATGTTCCATGACCATGTCATCACAATTCTCCATGGCCCTTATCATCATAATGCTCCAGAATTCTTGTCATCACAATGTTCCATGACCGTGTCATCACAATGCTCCATGGCCCTTGTCATCACAATGCTCCAGAATTCTTGTCATCACAATGTTCCATGACCGTGTCATCACAATGCTCCATGGCCCTTGTCATCACAATGCTTCAGAATTCTTGTCATTACAATGTTCAATGACCGTGTCATCACAATGCTCCATGGCCCTTGTCATCACAATGCTCCAGAATTCTTGTCATCACAATGTTCGATGACCATGTCATCACAATGCTCCATGGCCCTTGTCATCACAATGCTCCAGAATTCTTGTCATCACTTTGTTCCATGACGGTGTCATCACAATTCTCCATGGCCCTTGTCATCACAATGCTCCAGAATTCTTGTCATCACAATGTTCCATGACCGTGTCATCACAATGCTCCATAATTCTTGTCATCAAAATGTTCCATGACCGTGTCATCACAATGCTCCAGAATTCTTCTCATCACAATGTTCCATGACCGTGTCATCACAATGCTCCAGAATTCTTGTCATCACAATGCTCCAGAATTCTTGTCATCACAATGTTCCATGACCGTGTCATCACAATGCTCCATGACCCTGGTCATCACAATGTTCCAGATTGCTTGTCAACACAAAGTTCCATGACCGTGTCATCACAATGCACCATGGCCCTTGTCATCACAATGCTCCAGAATACTTGTCATCACAATGTTCCATGACAATGTCATCACAATGCTCCATGGCCCTTGTCATCACAATGCTCCAGAATTCTTGTCATCACAATGTTCCATGTCCGTGTCATCACAATGCTCCATAATTCTTGTCATCACAATATTCCATGACCGTGTCATCACAATGCTCCAGAATTCTTGTCATCACAATGTTCCATGACCGTGTCATCACAGTGCTCCATAATTCTTGTCATCACAATATTCCATGACCATGTCATCACAATGCTCCTTAATTCTTGTTATCACAATGATCTATGACCATGTCATCACAATGCTCCATGGCCCTTGTCATCACAATGCGCCAGAATTCTTTTCATCACATTGTTCCATGACCGTGTCATCACAATGCTCCATGGCCCTTGTCATCACAATGCTCCATAATTCTTGTCATCACAATGTTCCATGACCATGTCATCACAATGCTACATGACCCTGGTCATCACAGTTCTCCATGACCTTTGCCATCACAATGCTCTATATAGGTTTCCATGACAATTGTAAATGACCACTTTAATCACTTTGCTTGCTGACCATTTTCATCACATTTCTCTATTGTCATTACAATTTCCCATGACCTCTTTCTTCACAATGCTCCATGATGCCTGTCATCACAATGCTCAATGGCTTTTGTTATCACAATGCTCCAGGACCAGTTTCATCACAATACTCCATCCGCATTGTCATCACGGTGCACAGTGAAACCTCTCATTACAATGCTCCATGACCGTGTCATCACAATGCTCCATGGCACTTGTCATCATAATGCTCCAGAATTCTTGTCATCACAATGTTCCATGACCGTGTCATCACAATGCTCCATGGCACTTGCCATCACAATTCTACAGAATTCTGGTCATCACAATGTCCCATGACCGTGTCATCACAATGCTCCATGGCCCTTGTCATCACAATGCTCCAGAATTCTTGTCATCACAATGTTCCATGACCGTGTCATCACAATGCTCCATAATTCTTGTCATCACAATATTCCATGACCGTGTCATCACAATGCTCCAGAATACTTGTCATCACAATGTTCCATGACCGTGTCATCACAATGCTCCATAATTCTTGTCATCACAATATTCCATGACCGTGTCATCACAATGCTCCAGAATTCTTGTCATCACAATGTTCCATGACCGTGTCATCACAATGCTCCATAATTCTTGTCATCATAATATTCCATGACCATGTCATCACAATGCTCCTTAATTCTTGTCATCACAATGATCGATGACCATGTCATCACAATGCTCCATGGCCCTTGTCATCACAATGCGCCAGAATTCTTGTCATCACAATGTTCCATGACCGTGTCATCACAATGCTCCATGGCACTTGTCATCACAATTCTACAGAATTCTGGTCATCACAATGTCCCATGACCGTGTCATCACAATGCTCCATGGCCCTTGTCATCACAATGCTCCAGAATTCTTGTCAACACAATGTTCCATGACCGTGTCATCACAATTCTCCATAATTCTTGTCATCACAATATTCCATGACCGTGTCATCACAATGCTCCAGAATACTTGTCATCACAATGTTCCATGACCGTGTCATCACAATGCTCCATAATTCTTGTCATCACAATATTCCATGACCGTGTCATCACAATGCTCCATAATTCTTATCATCACAATATTCCATGACCGTGTCATCACAATGCTCCAGAATACTTGTCATCACAATATTCCATGACCGTGTCATCACAATGCTCCAGAATACTTGTCATCACAATATTCCATGACCGTGTCATCACAATGCTCCATAATTCTTGTCATCACAATATTCCATGACCGTGTCATCACAATGCTCCATAATTCTTATCATCACAATGTTCCATGACCGTGTCATCACAATGCTCCATGGCCCTTGTCATCACAATGCGCCAGAATTCTTGTCATCACATTGTTCCATGACCGTGTCATCACAATGCTCCATGGCCCTTGTCATCACAATGCTCCAGAATTCTTTTCATCACAATGTTCCATGACCGTGTCATCACAATGCTCCATGGCCCTTGTCATCATAATCCTCCAGAATTCCTGTCATCACAATGTTCCATGACCGTGTCATCACAATGCTCCATAATTCTTGTCATCACAATGTTCCATGACCGTGTCATCTCAATGCTCCAGAATTCTTGTTATCACAATGTTCCATGACCGTGTCATCACAATGCTCCATGGCAATTGTCATCACAATGCTCCAGAATTATTGTCATCACAGTGTTCCATGACCGTGTCATCACAATGCTACATGACCCTGGTCATCACAGTTCTCCATGACCTTTGCCATCACAATGCTCTATATAGGTTTCCATGACAATTGTAAATGACCACTTTAATCACTTTGCTTGCTGACCATTTTCATCACATTTCTCTATTGTCATTACAATTTCCCATGACCTCTTTCTTCACAATGCTCCATGACGCCTGTCATCACAATGCTCAAAGGCTTTTGTTATCACAATGCTCCAGGACCAGTTTCATCACAAGACTCCATCCGCATTGTCATCACGGTGCACAGTGAAACCTCTCATTACAATGCTCCATGACCGTGTCATCACAATGCTCCATGGCACTTGTCATCATAATGCTCCAGAATTCTTGTCATCACAATGTTCCATGACCGTGTCATCACAATGCTCCATGGCACTTGTCATCACAATTCTACAGAATTCTGGTCATCACAATGTCCCATGACCGTGTCATCACAATGCTCCATGGCCCTTGTCATCACAATGCTCCAGAATTCTTGTCATCACAATGTTCCATGACCGTGTCATCACAATTCTCCATAATTCTTGTCATCACAATATTCCATGACCGTGTCATCACAATGCTCCAGAATACTTGTCATCACAATGTTCCATGACCGTGTCATCACAATGCTCCATAATTCTTGTCATCACAATATTCCATGACCGTGTCATCACAATGCTCCATAATTCTTATCATCACAATATTCCATGACCGTGTCATCACAATGCTCCAGAATACTTGTCATCACAATATTCCATGACCGTGTCATCACAATGCTCCAGAATACTTGTCATCACAATATTCCATGACCGTGTCATCACAATGCTCCATAATTCTTGTCATCACAATATTCCATGACCGTGTCATCACAATGCTCCATAATTCTTATCATCACAATGTTCCATGACCGTGTCATCACAATGCTCCATGGCCCTTGTCATCACAATGCGCCAGAATTCTTGTCATCACATTGTTCCATGACCGTGTCATCACAATGCTCCATGGCCCTTGTCATCACAATGCTCCAGAATTCTTTTCATCACAATGTTCCATGACCGTGTCATCACAATGCTCCATGGCCCTTGTCATCATAATCCTCCAGAATTCCTGTCATCACAATGTTCCATGACCGTGTCATCACAATGCTCCATAATTCTTGTCATCACAATGTTCCATGACCGTGTCATCTCAATGCTCCAGAATTCTTGTTATCACAATGTTCCATGACCGTGTCATCACAATGCTCCATGGCAATTGTCATCACAATGCTCCAGAATTATTGTCATCACAGTGTTCCATGACCGTGTCATCACAATGCTCCATAATTCTTGTCATCACAATGTTCCATGAATGTGTCATCACAATGCTACATGACCCTGGTCATCACAGTTCTCCATGACCTGTGTCATCACAATGCTCTATATAGTTTTTCATGACAATTCTAAATGACCACTTTCATCACTTTGCTTGCTGACCATTTTCATCACATTTCTCTATTGTCTTTACAATTCCCCATGACCCCTCTCTTCACAATGCTCCATGATGCCTGTCATCACAATGCTCAATGGCTTTTGTTATCACAATGCTCCAGGACCAGTTTCATCACAATACTCCATCCCCCTTGTCATCACGGTGCACAATGAAAAGTTTCATTACAATGCTCCATGACACATGTCATCACAATGCTCCAGATTTCTTGTCATCACAATGTTCCATGACCATGTCATCACAATTCTCCATGGCCCTTATCATCACAATGCTCCAGAATTCTTATCATCACAATGTTCCATGACCGTGTCATCACAATGCTCCATGGCCCTTGTCATCACAATGCTCCAGATTGCTTGTCATCACAAAGTTCCATGACCGTGTCATCACAATGCACCATGGCCCTTGTCATCACAATGCTCCAGAATTCTTGTCATCACACTGTTCCATGACCGTGTCATCACAATGCTCCATGGCCCTTGTCATCACAATGCTCCAGAATACTTGTCATCACAATGTTCCATGACCGTGTCATCACAATGCTCCATAATTCTTGTCATCACAATATTCCATGACCGTGTCATCACAATGCTCCATAATTCTTGTCATCACAATGTTCCATGACCGTGTCATCACAATGCTACATGACCCTGGCCATCACAGTTCTCCATGACCTTTGTCATCACAATGCTCTATGTAGTTTTTCATGACAATTCTAAATGACCACTTTAATCACTTTGCTTGCTGACCATTTTCATCACTTTTCTCTATTGTCATTACAATTTCCCATGACCCCTTTCTCACAATGCTCCATGATGCCTGTCAGCACAATGCTCAATGGCTTTTGTTATCACAATGCTCCAGGACCACTTTCATCACAATACTCCATCCCCCTTGTCATCACGGTGCACAATGAAACCTCTCATTACAATGCTCCATGACACTTGTCATCACAATGCTCCATGGCCTTTGTCATCACAATGCTCCAGAATTCTTGTCAGCACAATGTTCCATGACCGTGTCATCACAATGCTCCATGGCACTTGTCATCACAATTCTCCAGAATTCTGGTCATCACAATGTCCCAAGACCGTGTCATCACAATGCTCCATGGCCCTTGTCATCACAATTCTCCAGAATTCTTGTCATCACAATGTTCCATGACCGTGTCTTCACAATGCTCCATAATTCTTGTCATCACAATGTTCCATGACCGTGTCATCACAATGCTACATGACCCTGGTCATCACAGTTCTCCATGACTTTTGTCATCACAATGCTCTATATAGTTTTTCATGAAAATTCTAAATGACCCCTTTAATCACTTTGCTTGCTGACCATTTTCATCACATTTCTCTATTGTCATTACAATTCCCCATGACCCCTTTCTTCACAATGCTCCATGATGCCTGTCATCACAATGCTCAATGGCTTTTGTAATCACAATGCTCCAGGACCAGTTTCATCACAATACTCCATCCCCCTTGTCATCACGGTGCACAATGAAAAGTTACATTACAATGCTCCATGACACATGTCATCACAATGCTCCAGAATTCTTGTCATCACAATGTTCCATGACCATGTCATCACAATTCTCCATGGCCCTTATCATCATAATGCTCCAGAATTCTTGTCATCACAATGTTCCATGACCGTGTCATCACAATGCTCCATGGCCCTTTTCATCACAATGCTCCAGAATTCTTGTCATCACAATGTTCCATGACCGTGTCATCACAATGCTCCATGGCCCTTGTCATCACAATGCTTCAGAATTCTTGTCATTACAATGTTCAATGACCGTGTCATCACAATGCTCCATGGCCCTTGTCATCACAATGCTCCAGAATTCTTGTCATCACAATGTTCGATGACCATGTCATCACAATGCTCCATGGCCCTTGTCATCACAATGCTCCAGAATTCTTGTCATCACTTTGTTCCATGACCGTGTCATCACAATGCTCCATGGCCCTTGTCATCACAATGCTCCAGAATTCTTGTCATCACAATGTTCCATGACCGTGTCATCACAATGCTCCATAATTCTTGTCATCAAAATGTTCCATGACCGTGTCATCACAATGCTCCAGAATTCTTGTCATCACAATGTTCCATGATCGTGTCATCACAATGCTCCAGAATTCTTGTCATCACAATGCTCCAGAATTCTTGTCATCACAATGTTCCATGACCGTGTCATCACAATGCTCCATGGCCCTTGTCATCACAATGCTCCAGAATTCTTGTCATCACAATGTTCCATGACCGTGTCATCACAATGCTCCAGAATTCTTGTCATCACAATGTTCCATGACCGTGTCATCACAATGCTCCATAATTCTTGTCATCACAATGTTCCATGAGCGTGTCATCACAATGCTCCAGAATTCTTGTCATCACAATGTTCCATGACCGTGTCATCACAATGCTCCATGGCCCTTGTCATCACAATGCTCCAGAATTCTTGTCATCACAATGTTCTATGACCGTGTCATCAAAATGCTCTATAATTCTTGTCATCACAATGTTCCATGACCGTGTCATCACAATGCTACATGACCCTGGCCATCACAGTTCTCCATGACCTTTGTCATCACAATGCTCTATGTAGTTTTTCATGACAATTCTAAATGACCAATTTAATCACTTTGCTTGCTGACCATTTTCATCACATTTCTCTATTGTCATTACAATTTCCCATGACCCCTTTCTTCACAATGCTCCATGATGCCTGTCAGCAGAATGCTCAATGGCTTTTGTTATCACAATGCTCCAGGACCACTTTCATCACAATACTCCATCCCCCTTGTCATCACGGTGCACAATGAAACCTCTCATTACAATGTTCCATGACCGTGTCATCACAATGCTCCATGGCCCTTGTCATCACAATGCTCCAGAATTCTTGTCATCACAATGTTCGATGACCGTGTCATCACAATGCTACATGACCCTGGTCATCACAGTTCTCCATGACCTTTGTCATCACAATGCTCTATATAGTTTTTCATGACAATTGTAAATGACCACTTTAATCACTTTGCTTGCTGACAATTTTCATCACATTTCTCTATTTTCATTACAATTTCCCATGACCTCTTTCTTCACAATGCTCCATGATGCCTGTCATCCCAATGCTCAATGGCTTTTGTTATCACAATGCTCCAGGACCACTTTCATCACAATACTCCATCCCCATTGTCATCACGGTACACAATGAAACCTCTCATTACAATGCTCCATGACACTTGTCATCACAATGCTCCATGGCCCTTGTCATCACAATGCTCCAGATTGCTTGTCATCTCAAAGTTCCATGACCGTGTCATCATAATGCACCATGGCCCTTGTCATCACAATGCTCCAAAATTCTTGTCATCACAATGTTCCATGACCGTGTCATCACAATGCTCCATAATTCTTGTCATCACAATGTTCCATGACCGTGTCATTACAATGCTACATGACCCTGGTCACCACAGTTCTCCATGACCTTTGTCATCACAATGCTCTATATTTTTTCCTGACAATTCTAAATGACCACTTTAATCACTTTGCTTGCTGACCATTTTCATCACATTTCTCTATTGTCATTACAATTCCCCATGACCCCTTTCTTCACAATGCTCCATGATGCCTGTCATCACAATGCTCAAAGTTTTTTGTTATCACAATGCTTCAGGACCAGTTTCATCACAATACTCCATCCCCCTTGTCATCACGGTGCACAATGAAAAGTTTCATTACAATGCTCCATGACACATGTCATCACAATGCTTCAGAATTCTTGTCATCACAATGTTCCATGACCGTGTCATCACAATGCTCCATAATTCTTGTCATCAAAATGTTCCATGACCGTGTCATCACAATGCTCCAGAATTCTTGTCATCACAATGTTCCATGATCGTGTCATCACAATGCTCCAGAATTCTTGTCATCACAATGCTCCAGAATTCTTGTCATCACAATGTTCCATGACCGTGTCATCACAATGCTCCATGGCCCTTGTCATCACAATGCTCCAGAATTCTTGTCATCACAATGTTCCATGACCGTGTCATCACAATGCTCCAGAATTCTTGTCATCACAATGTTCCATGACCGTGTCATCACAATGCTCCATAATTCTTGTCATCACAATGTTCCATGAGCGTGTCATCACAATGCTCCAGAATTCTTGTCATCACAATGTTCCATGACCGTGTCATCACAATGCTCCATGGCCCTTGTCATCACAATGCTCCAGAATTCTTGTCATCACAATGTTCTATGACCGTGTCATCAAAATGCTCTATAATTCTTGTCATCACAATGTTCCATGACCGTGTCATCACAATGCTACATGACCCTGGCCATCACAGTTCTCCATGACCTTTGTCATCACAATGCTCTATGTAGTTTTTCATGACAATTCTAAATGACCAATTTAATCACTTTGCTTGCTGACCATTTTCATCACATTTCTCTATTGTCATTACAATTTCCCATGACCCCTTTCTTCACAATGCTCCATGATGCCTGTCAGCAGAATGCTCAATGGCTTTTGTTATCACAATGCTCCAGGACCACTTTCATCACAATACTCCATCCCCCTTGTCATCACGGTGCACAATGAAACCTCTCATTACAATGTTCCATGACCGTGTCATCACAATGCTCCATGGCCCTTGTCATCACAATGCTCCAGAATTCTTGTCATCACAATGTTCGATGACCGTGTCATCACAATGCTACATGACCCTGGTCATCACAGTTCTCCATGACCTTTGTCATCACAATGCTCTATATAGTTTTTCATGACAATTGTAAATGACCACTTTAATCACTTTGCTTGCTGACAATTTTCATCACATTTCTCTATTTTCATTACAATTTCCCATGACCTCTTTCTTCACAATGCTCCATGATGCCTGTCATCCCAATGCTCAATGGCTTTTGTTATCACAATGCTCCAGGACCACTTTCATCACAATACTCCATCCCCATTGTCATCACGGTACACAATGAAACCTCTCATTACAATGCTCCATGACACTTGTCATCACAATGCTCCATGGCCCTTGTCATCACAATGCTCCAGATTGCTTGTCATCTCAAAGTTCCATGACCGTGTCATCATAATGCACCATGGCCCTTGTCATCACAATGCTCCAAAATTCTTGTCATCACAATGTTCCATGACCGTGTCATCACAATGCTCCATAATTCTTGTCATCACAATGTTCCATGACCGTGTCATTACAATGCTACATGACCCTGGTCACCACAGTTCTCCATGACCTTTGTCATCACAATGCTCTATATTTTTTCCTGACAATTCTAAATGACCACTTTAATCACTTTGCTTGCTGACCATTTTCATCACATTTCTCTATTGTCATTACAATTCCCCATGACCCCTTTCTTCACAATGCTCCATGATGCCTGTCATCACAATGCTCAAAGTTTTTTGTTATCACAATGCTTCAGGACCAGTTTCATCACAATACTCCATCCCCCTTGTCATCACGGTGCACAATGAAAAGTTTCATTACAATGCTCCATGACACATGTCATCACAATGCTTCAGAATTCTTGTCATCACAATGTTCCATGACCATGTCATCACAATTCTCCATGGGCCTTGTCATCATAATCCTCCAGAATTCCTGTCATCACAATGTTCCATGACCGTGTCATCACAATGCTCCATAATTCTTGTCATCACAATGTTCCATGACCGTGTCATCTCAATGCTCCAGAATTCTTGTTATCACAATGTTCCATGACCGTGTCATCACAATGCTCCATGGCAATTGTCATCACAATGCTCCAGAATTATTGTCATCACAGTGTTCCATGACCGTGTCATCACAATGCTACATGACCCTGGTCATCACAGTTCTCCATGACCTTTGCCATCACAATGCTCTATATAGGTTTCCATGACAATTGTAAATGACCACTTTAATCACTTTGCTTGCTGACCATTTTCATCACATTTCTCTATTGTCATTACAATTTCCCATGACCTCTTTCTTCACAATGCTCCATGACGCCTGTCATCACAATGCTCAAAGGCTTTTGTTATCACAATGCTCCAGGACCAGTTTCATCACAATACTCCATCCGCATTGTCATCACGGTGCACAGTGAAACCTCTCATTACAATGCTCCATGACCGTGTCATCACAATGCTCCATGGCACTTGTCATCATAATGCTCCAGAATTCTTGTCATCACAATGTTCCATGACCGTGTCATCACAATGCTCCATGGCACTTGTCATCACAATTCTACAGAATTCTGGTCATCACAATGTCCCATGACCGTGTCATCACAATGCTCCATGGCCCTTGTCATCACAATGCTCCAGAATTCTTGTCATCACAATGTTCCATGACCGTGTCATCACAATTCTCCATAATTCTTGTCATCACAATATTCCATGACCGTGTCATCACAATGCTCCAGAATACTTGTCATCACAATGTTCCATGACCGTGTCATCACAATGCTCCATAATTCTTGTCATCACAATATTCCATGACCGTGTCATCACAATGCTCCATAATTCTTATCATCACAATATTCCATGACCGTGTCATCACAATGCTCCAGAATACTTGTCATCACAATATTCCATGACCGTGTCATCACAATGCTCCAGAATACTTGTCATCACAATATTCCATGACCGTGTCATCACAATGCTCCATAATTCTTGTCATCACAATATTCCATGACCGTGTCATCACAATGCTCCATAATTCTTATCATCACAATGTTCCATGACCGTGTCATCACAATGCTCCATGGCCCTTGTCATCACAATGCGCCAGAATTCTTGTCATCACATTGTTCCATGACCGTGTCATCACAATGCTCCATGGCCCTTGTCATCACAATGCTCCAGAATTCTTTTCATCACAATGTTCCATGACCGTGTCATCACAATGCTCCATGGCCCTTGTCATCATAATCCTCCAGAATTCCTGTCATCACAATGTTCCATGACCGTGTCATCACAATGCTCCATAATTCTTGTCATCACAATGTTCCATGACCGTGTCATCTCAATGCTCCAGAATTCTTGTTATCACAATGTTCCATGACCGTGTCATCACAATGCTCCATGGCAATTGTCATCACAATGCTCCAGAATTATTGTCATCACAGTGTTCCATGACCGTGTCATCACAATGCTCCATAATTCTTGTCATCACAATGTTCCATGAATGTGTCATCACAATGCTACATGACCCTGGTCATCACAGTTCTCCATGACCTGTGTCATCACAATGCTCTATATAGTTTTTCATGACAATTCTAAATGACCACTTTCATCACTTTGCTTGCTGACCATTTTCATCACATTTCTCTATTGTCTTTACAATTCCCCATGACCCCTCTCTTCACAATGCTCCATGATGCCTGTCATCACAATGCTCAATGGCTTTTGTTATCACAATGCTCCAGGACCAGTTTCATCACAATACTCCATCCCCCTTGTCATCACGGTGCACAATGAAAAGTTTCATTACAATGCTCCATGACACATGTCATCACAATGCTCCAGATTTCTTGTCATCACAATGTTCCATGACCATGTCATCACAATTCTCCATGGCCCTTATCATCACAATGCTCCAGAATTCTTATCATCACAATGTTCCATGACCGTGTCATCACAATGCTCCATGGCCCTTGTCATCACAATGCTCCAGATTGCTTGTCATCACAAAGTTCCATGACCGTGTCATCACAATGCACCATGGCCCTTGTCATCACAATGCTCCAGAATTCTTGTCATCACACTGTTCCATGACCGTGTCATCACAATGCTCCATGGCCCTTGTCATCACAATGCTCCAGAATACTTGTCATCACAATGTTCCATGACCGTGTCATCACAATGCTCCATAATTCTTGTCATCACAATATTCCATGACCGTGTCATCACAATGCTCCATAATTCTTGTCATCACAATGTTCCATGACCGTGTCATCACAATGCTACATGACCCTGGCCATCACAGTTCTCCATGACCTTTGTCATCACAATGCTCTATGTAGTTTTTCATGACAATTCTAAATGACCACTTTAATCACTTTGCTTGCTGACCATTTTCATCACTTTTCTCTATTGTCATTACAATTTCCCATGACCCCTTTCTCACAATGCTCCATGATGCCTGTCAGCACAATGCTCAATGGCTTTTGTTATCACAATGCTCCAGGACCACTTTCATCACAATACTCCATCCCCCTTGTCATCACGGTGCACAATGAAACCTCTCATTACAATGCTCCATGACACTTGTCATCACAATGCTCCATGGCCTTTGTCATCACAATGCTCCAGAATTCTTGTCAGCACAATGTTCCATGACCGTGTCATCACAATGCTCCATGGCACTTGTCATCACAATTCTCCAGAATTCTGGTCATCACAATGTCCCAAGACCGTGTCATCACAATGCTCCATGGCCCTTGTCATCACAATTCTCCAGAATTCTTGTCATCACAATGTTCCATGACCGTGTCTTCACAATGCTCCATAATTCTTGTCATCACAATGTTCCATGACCGTGTCATCACAATGCTACATGACCCTGGTCATCACAGTTCTCCATGACTTTTGTCATCACAATGCTCTATATAGTTTTTCATGAAAATTCTAAATGACCCCTTTAATCACTTTGCTTGCTGACCATTTTCATCACATTTCTCTATTGTCATTACAATTCCCCATGACCCCTTTCTTCACAATGCTCCATGATGCCTGTCATCACAATGCTCAATGGCTTTTGTAATCACAATGCTCCAGGACCAGTTTCATCACAATACTCCATCCCCCTTGTCATCACGGTGCACAATGAAAAGTTACATTACAATGCTCCATGACACATGTCATCACAATGCTCCAGAATTCTTGTCATCACAATGTTCCATGACCATGTCATCACAATTCTCCATGGCCCTTATCATCATAATGCTCCAGAATTCTTGTCATCACAATGTTCCATGACCGTGTCATCACAATGCTCCATGGCCCTTTTCATCACAATGCTCCAGAATTCTTGTCATCACAATGTTCCATGACCGTGTCATCACAATGCTCCATGGCCCTTGTCATCACAATGCTTCAGAATTCTTGTCATTACAATGTTCAATGACCGTGTCATCACAATGCTCCATGGCCCTTGTCATCACAATGCTCCAGAATTCTTGTCATCACAATGTTCGATGACCATGTCATCACAATGCTCCATGGCCCTTGTCATCACAATGCTCCAGAATTCTTGTCATCACTTTGTTCCATGACCGTGTCATCACAATGCTCCATGGCCCTTGTCATCACAATGCTCCAGAATTCTTGTCATCACAATGTTCCATGACCGTGTCATCACAATGCTCCATAATTCTTGTCATCAAAATGTTCCATGACCGTGTCATCACAATGCTCCAGAATTCTTGTCATCACAATGTTCCATGATCGTGTCATCACAATGCTCCAGAATTCTTGTCATCACAATGCTCCAGAATTCTTGTCATCACAATGTTCCATGACCGTGTCATCACAATGCTCCATGGCCCTTGTCATCACAATGCTCCAGAATTCTTGTCATCACAATGTTCCATGACCGTGTCATCACAATGCTCCAGAATTCTTGTCATCACAATGTTCCATGACCGTGTCATCACAATGCTCCATAATTCTTGTCATCACAATGTTCCATGAGCGTGTCATCACAATGCTCCAGAATTCTTGTCATCACAATGTTCCATGACCGTGTCATCACAATGCTCCATGGCCCTTGTCATCACAATGCTCCAGAATTCTTGTCATCACAATGTTCTATGACCGTGTCATCAAAATGCTCTATAATTCTTGTCATCACAATGTTCCATGACCGTGTCATCACAATGCTACATGACCCTGGCCATCACAGTTCTCCATGACCTTTGTCATCACAATGCTCTATGTAGTTTTTCATGACAATTCTAAATGACCAATTTAATCACTTTGCTTGCTGACCATTTTCATCACATTTCTCTATTGTCATTACAATTTCCCATGACCCCTTTCTTCACAATGCTCCATGATGCCTGTCAGCAGAATGCTCAATGGCTTTTGTTATCACAATGCTCCAGGACCACTTTCATCACAATACTCCATCCCCCTTGTCATCACGGTGCACAATGAAACCTCTCATTACAATGTTCCATGACCGTGTCATCACAATGCTCCATGGCCCTTGTCATCACAATGCTCCAGAATTCTTGTCATCACAATGTTCGATGACCGTGTCATCACAATGCTACATGACCCTGGTCATCACAGTTCTCCATGACCTTTGTCATCACAATGCTCTATATAGTTTTTCATGACAATTGTAAATGACCACTTTAATCACTTTGCTTGCTGACAATTTTCATCACATTTCTCTATTTTCATTACAATTTCCCATGACCTCTTTCTTCACAATGCTCCATGATGCCTGTCATCCCAATGCTCAATGGCTTTTGTTATCACAATGCTCCAGGACCACTTTCATCACAATACTCCATCCCCATTGTCATCACGGTACACAATGAAACCTCTCATTACAATGCTCCATGACACTTGTCATCACAATGCTCCATGGCCCTTGTCATCACAATGCTCCAGATTGCTTGTCATCTCAAAGTTCCATGACCGTGTCATCATAATGCACCATGGCCCTTGTCATCACAATGCTCCAAAATTCTTGTCATCACAATGTTCCATGACCGTGTCATCACAATGCTCCATAATTCTTGTCATCACAATGTTCCATGACCGTGTCATTACAATGCTACATGACCCTGGTCACCACAGTTCTCCATGACCTTTGTCATCACAATGCTCTATATTTTTTCCTGACAATTCTAAATGACCACTTTAATCACTTTGCTTGCTGACCATTTTCATCACATTTCTCTATTGTCATTACAATTCCCCATGACCCCTTTCTTCACAATGCTCCATGATGCCTGTCATCACAATGCTCAAAGTTTTTTGTTATCACAATGCTTCAGGACCAGTTTCATCACAATACTCCATCCCCCTTGTCATCACGGTGCACAATGAAAAGTTTCATTACAATGCTCCATGACACATGTCATCACAATGCTTCAGAATTCTTGTCATCACAATGTTCCATGACCATGTCATCACAATTCTCCATGGGCCTTGTCATCACAATGCTCCAGAATTATTGTCATCACAATGTTCTATGACCGTGTCATCACAATGCTCCATGGCCCTTGTCATCACAATGCTCCAGAATTCTTGTCATCACAATGTTCCATGACCGTGTCATCACAATGCTCCATGGCCCTTGTCATCACAATGCTCCTTAATTCTTGTCATCACAATGATCCATGACCGTGTCATCACAATGCTACATGACCCTTGTCATCACAGTTCTCCATGACCTTTGCCATCACAATGCTCTATATATTTTTTCATGACAATTGTAAATGACCACTTTAATCACTTTGCTTGCTGACCATTTTCATCACATTTCTCTATTGTCATTACAATTTCCCATGACCCCTTTCTTCACAATGCTCCATGACGCCTGTCATCACAATGCTCAATGGCTTTTGTTATCACAATGCTCCAGGACCAGTTTCATCACAATACTCCATCCCCCTTGTCATCACGGTGCACAATGAAACCTCTCATTACAATGCTCCATGACACTTGTCATCACAATGCTCCATGGCCCTTGTCTTCACAATGCTCCAGAATTCTTGTCATCACAATGTTCCATGACCGTGTCACCACAATGCTCCATGGCCATTGTCCTCACAATGCTCCAGAATTCTTGTCATCACAATGTTCCATGACCGTGTCATCACAATGCTCCATGGCCCTTTTCATCACAATGCTCCAGAATTCTTGTCATCACAATGTTCCATGACCGTGTTATCACAATGCTCCATAATTCTTGTCATCACAATGCTCCAGATTGCTTGTCATCACAAAGATCCGTGACCGTGTCATCACAATGCTCCATGGCCATGGTCATCACAATGCTCCAGATTGCTGGTCATCACAAAGTTCCATGACCGTGTCATCACAATGCACCATGGCCCTTGTCATCACAATGCTCCAGAATTCTTGTCATCACAATGTTCCATGACCGTGTCATCACAATGCTCCATGGCCCTTGTCATCACAATGCTCCAGAATTCTTGTCATCACAATGTTCCATGACCGTGTCATCACAATGCTCCATGGCACTTGTCATCACAATTCTCCAGAATTCTGGTCATCACAATGTCCCATGACCGTGTCATCACAATGATCCATGGCCCTTGTCATCACAATTCTCCAGAATTCTTGTCATCACAATGTTCCATGACCGTGTCATCACAATGCTCCATAATTCTTGTCATCACAATGTTCCATGACCGTGTCATCACAATGCTACATGACCCTGGTCATCACAGTTCTCCATGACTTTTGTCATCACAATGCTCTATATAGTTTTTCATGACAATTCTAAATGACCCCTTTAATCACTTTGCTTGCTGACCATTTTCATCACATTTCTCTATTGTCATTACAATTCCCCATGACCCCTTTCTTCACAATGCTCCATGATGCCTGTCATCACAATGCTCAATGGCTTTTGTAATCACAATGCTCCAGGACCAGTTTCATCACAATACTCCATCCCCCTTGTCATCACGGTGCACAATGAAAAGATACATTACAATGCTCCATGACACATGTCATCACAATGCTCCAGAATTCTTGTCATCACAATGTTCCATGACCATGTCATCACAATTCTCCATGGCCCTTATCATCATAATGCTCCAGAATTCTTGTCATCACAATGTTCCATGACCGTGTCATCACAATGCTCCATGGCCCTTGTCATCACAATGCTCCAGAATTCTTGTCATCACAATGTTCCATGACCGTGTCATCACAATGCTCCATGGCCCTTGTCATCACAATGCTTCAGAATTCTTGTCATTACAATGTTCAATGACCGTGTCATCACAATGCTCCATGGCCCTTGTCATCACAATGCTCCAGAATTCTTGTCATCACAATGTTCGATGACCATGTCATCACAATGCTCCATGGCCCTTGTCATCACAATGCTCCAGAATTCTTGTCATCACTTTGTTCCATGACCGTGTCATCACAATTCTCCATGGCCCTTGTCATCACAATGCTCCAGAATTCTTGTCATCACAATGTTCCATGACCGTGTCATCACAATGCTCCATAATTCTTGTCATCAAAATGTTCCATGACCGTGTCATCACAATGCTCCAGAATTCTTCTCATCACAATGTTCCATGACCGTGTCATCACAATGCTCCAGAATTCTTGTCATCACAATGCTCCAGAATTCTTGTCATCACAATGTTCCATGACCGTGTCATCACAATGCTCCATGGCCCTGGTCATCACAATGTTCCAGATTGCTTGTCAACACAAAGTTCCATGACCGTGTCATCACAATGCACCATGGCCCTTGTCATCACAATGCTCCAGAATACTTGTCATCACAATGTTCCATGACAATGTCATCACAATGCTCCATGGCCCTTGTCATCACAATGCTCCAGAATTCTTGTCATCACAATGTTCCATGTCCGTGTCATCACAATGCTCCATAATTCTTGTCATCACAATATTCCATGACCGTGTCATCACAATGCTCCAGAATTCTTGTCATCACAATGTTCCATGACCGTGTCATCACAGTGCTCCATAATTCTTGTCATCACAATATTCCATGACCATGTCATCACAATGCTCCTTAATTCTTGTTATCACAATGATCGATGACCATGTCATCACAATGCTCCATGGCCCTTGTCATCACAATGCGCCAGAATTCTTTTCATCACATTGTTCCATGACCGTGTCATCACAATGCTCCATGGCCCTTGTCATCACAATGCTCCATAATTCTTGTCATCACAATGTTCCATGACCATGTCATCACAATGCTACATGACCCTGGTCATCACAGTTCTCCATGACCTTTGCCATCACAATGCTCTATATAGGTTTCCATGACAATTGTAAATGACCACTTTAATCACTTTGCTTGCTGACCATTTTCATCACATTTCTCTATTGTCATTACAATTTCCCATGACCTCTTTCTTCACAATGCTCCATGATGCCTGTCATCACAATGCTCAATGGCTTTTGTTATCACAATGCTCCAGGACCAGTTTCATCACAATACTCCATCCGCATTGTCATCACGGTGCACAGTGAAACCTCTCATTACAATGCTCCATGACCGTGTCATCACAATGCTCCATGGCACTTGTCATCATAATGCTCCAGAATTCTTGTCATCACAATGTTCCATGACCGTGTCATCACAATGCTCCATGGCACTTGTCATCACAATTCTACAGAATTCTGGTCATCACAATGTCCCATGACCGTGTCATCACAATGCTCCATGGCCCTTGTCATAACAATGCTCCAGAATTCTTGTCATCACAATGTTCCATGACCGTGTCATCACAATGCTCCATAATTCTTGTCATCACAATATTCCATGACCGTGTCATCACAATGCTCCAGAATACTTGTCATCACAATGTTCCATGACCGTGTCATCACAATGCTCCATAATTCTTGTCATCACAATATTCCATGACCGTGTCATCACAATGCTCCAGAATTCTTGTCATCACAATGTTCCATGACCGTGTCATCACAATGCTCCATAATTCTTGTCATCATAATATTCCATGACCATGTCATCACAATGCTCCTTAATTCTTGTCATCACAATGATCGATGACCATGTCATCACAATGCTCCATGGCCCTTGTCATCACAATGCGCCAGAATTCTTGTCATCACATTGTTCCATGACCGTGTCATCACAATGCTCCATGGCCCTTGTCATCACAATGCTCCAGAATTCTTTTCATCACAATGTTCCATGACCGTGTCATCACAATGCTCCATGGCCCTTGTCATCATAATCCTCCAGAATTCCTGTCATCACAATGTTCCATGACCGTGTCATCACAATGCTCCATAATTCTTGTCATCACAATGTTCCATGACCGTGTCATCTCAATGCTCCAGAATTCTTGTTATCACAATGTTCCATGACCGTGTCATCACAATGCTCCATGGCAATTGTCATCACAATGCTCCAGAATTATTGTCATCACAGTGTTCCATGACCGTGTCATCACAATGCTCCATAATTCTTGTCATCACAATGTTCCATTACCGTGTCATCACAATGCTACATGACCCTGGTCATCACAGTTCTCCATGACCTTTGTCATCACAATGCTCTATATAGTTTTTCATGACAATTCTAAATGACCACTTTAATCATTTTGCTTGCTGACCATTTTCATCACATTTCTCTATTGTCATTACAATTCCCCATGTCCCCATTCTTCACAATGCTCCATGATGCCTGTCATCACAATGCTCAATGGCTTTTGTTATCACAATGCTCCAGGACCAGTTTCATCACAATACTCCATCCCCCTTGTCATCACGGTGCACAATGAAAAGTTTCATTACAATGCTCCATGACACATGTCATCACAATGCTCCAGATTTCTTGTCATCACAATGTTCCATGACCATGTCATCACAATTCTCCATGGCCCTTATCATCACAATGCTCCAGAATTCTTATCATCACAATGTTCCATGACCGTGTCATCACAATGCTCCATGGCCCTGGTCATCACAATGCTCCAGATTGCTTGTCATCACAAAGTTCCATGACCGTGTCATCACAATGCACCATGGCCCTAGTTATCACAATGCTCCAGAATTCTTGTCATCACACTGTTCCATGACCATGTCATCACAATGCTCCATGGCCCTTGTCATCACAATGCTCCAGAATACTTGTCATCACAATGTTCCATGACCGTGTCATCACAATGCTCCATAATTCTTGTCATCACAATATTCCATGACCGTGTCATCACAATGCTCCATAATTCTTGTCATCACAATGTTCCATGACCGTGTCATCACAATGCTACATGACCCTGGCCATCACAGTTCTCCATGACCTTTGTCATCACAATGCCCTATGTAGTTTTTCATGACAATTCTAAATGACCACTTTAATCACTTTGCTTGCTGACCATTTTCATCACTTTTCTCTATTGTCATTACAATTTCCCATGACCCCTTTCTCACAATGCTCCATGATGCCTGTCAGCACAATGCTCAATGGCTTTTGTTATCACAATGCTCCAGGACCACTTTCATCACAATACTCCATCCCCCTTGTCATCACGGTGCACAATGAAACCTCTCATTACAATGCTCCATGACACTTGTCATCACAATGCTCCATGGCCTTTGTCATCACAATGCTCCAGAATTCTTGTCAGCACAATGTTCCATGACCGTGTCATCACAATGCTCCATGGCACTTGTCATCACAATTCTCCAGAATTCTGGTCATCACAATGTCCCAAGACCGTGTCATCACAATGCTCCATGGCCCTTGTCATCACAATTCTCCAGAATTCTTGTCATCACAATGTTCCATGACCGTGTCGTCACAATGCTCCATAATTCTTGTCATCACAATGTTCCATGACCGTGTCATCACAATGCTACATGACCCTGGTCATCACAGTTCTCCATGACTTTTGTCATCACAATGCTCTATATAGTTTTTCATGACAATTCTAAATGACCCCTTTAATCACTTTGCTTGCTGACCATTTTCATCACATTTCTCTATTGTCATTACAATTCCCCATGACCCCTTTCTTCACAATGCTCCATGATGCCTGTCATCACAATGCTCAATGGCTTTTGTAATCACAATGCTCCAGGACCAGTTTCATCACAATACTCCATCCCCCTTGTCATCACGGTGCACAATGAAAAGTTACATTACAATGCTCCATGACACATGTCATCACAATGCTCCAGAATTCTTGTCATCACAATGTTCCATGACCATGTCATCACAATTCTCCATGGCCCTTATCATCATAATGCTCCAGAATTCTTGTCATCACAATGTTCCATGACCGTGTCATCACAATGCTCCATGGCCCTTTTCATCACAATGCTCCAGAATTCTTGTCATCACAATGTTCCATGACCGTGTCATCACAATGCTCCATGGCCCTTGTCATCACAATGCTTCAGAATTCTTGTCATTACAATGTTCAATGACCGTGTCATCACAATGCTCCATGGCCCTTGTCATCACAATGCTCCAGAATTCTTGTCATCACAATGTTCGATGACCATGTCATCACAATGCTCCATGGCCCTTGTCATCACAATGCTCCAGAATTCTTGTCATCACTTTGTTCCATGACCGTGTCATCACAATGCTCCATGGCCCTTGTCATCACAATGCTCCAGAATTCTTGTCATCACAATGTTCCATGACCGTGTCATCACAATGCTCCATAATTCTTGTCATCAAAATGTTCCATGACCGTGTCATCACAATGCTCCAGAATTCTTGTCATCACAATGTTCCATGATCGTGTCATCACAATGCTCCAGAATTCTTGTCATCACAATGCTCCAGAATTCTTGTCATCACAATGTTCCATGACCGTGTCATCACAATGCTCCATGGCCCTTGTCATCACAATGCTCCAGAATTCTTGTCATCACAATGTTCCATGACCGTGTCATCACAATGCTCCAGAATTCTTGTCATCACAATGTTCCATGACCGTGTCATCACAATGCTCCATAATTCTTGTCATCACAATGTTCCATGAGCGTGTCATCACAATGCTCCAGAATTCTTGTCATCACAATGTTCCATGACCGTGTCATCACAATGCTCCATGGCCCTTGTCATCACAATGCTCCAGAATTCTTGTCATCACAATGTTCTATGACCGTGTCATCAAAATGCTCTATAATTCTTGTCATCACAATGTTCCATGACCGTGTCATCACAATGCTACATGACCCTGGCCATCACAGTTCTCCATGACCTTTGTCATCACAATGCTCTATGTAGTTTTTCATGACAATTCTAAATGACCAATTTAATCACTTTGCTTGCTGACCATTTTCATCACATTTCTCTATTGTCATTACAATTTCCCATGACCCCTTTCTTCACAATGCTCCATGATGCCTGTCAGCAGAATGCTCAATGGCTTTTGTTATCACAATGCTCCAGGACCACTTTCATCACAATACTCCATCCCCCTTGTCATCACGGTGCACAATGAAACCTCTCATTACAATGTTCCATGACCGTGTCATCACAATGCTCCATGGCCCTTGTCATCACAATGCTCCAGAATTCTTGTCATCACAATGTTCGATGACCGTGTCATCACAATGCTACATGACCCTGGTCATCACAGTTCTCCATGACCTTTGTCATCACAATGCTCTATATAGTTTTTCATGACAATTGTAAATGACCACTTTAATCACTTTGCTTGCTGACAATTTTCATCACATTTCTCTATTTTCATTACAATTTCCCATGACCTCTTTCTTCACAATGCTCCATGATGCCTGTCATCCCAATGCTCAATGGCTTTTGTTATCACAATGCTCCAGGACCACTTTCATCACAATACTCCATCCCCATTGTCATCACGGTACACAATGAAACCTCTCATTACAATGCTCCATGACACTTGTCATCACAATGCTCCATGGCCCTTGTCATCACAATGCTCCAGATTGCTTGTCATCTCAAAGTTCCATGACCGTGTCATCATAATGCACCATGGCCCTTGTCATCACAATGCTCCAAAATTCTTGTCATCACAATGTTCCATGACCGTGTCATCACAATGCTCCATAATTCTTGTCATCACAATGTTCCATGACCGTGTCATTACAATGCTACATGACCCTGGTCACCACAGTTCTCCATGACCTTTGTCATCACAATGCTCTATATTTTTTCCTGACAATTCTAAATGACCACTTTAATCACTTTGCTTGCTGACCATTTTCATCACATTTCTCTATTGTCATTACAATTCCCCATGACCCCTTTCTTCACAATGCTCCATGATGCCTGTCATCACAATGCTCAAAGTTTTTTGTTATCACAATGCTTCAGGACCAGTTTCATCACAATACTCCATCCCCCTTGTCATCACGGTGCACAATGAAAAGTTTCATTACAATGCTCCATGACACATGTCATCACAATGCTTCAGAATTCTTGTCATCACAATGTTCCATGACCATGTCATCACAATTCTCCATGGGCCTTGTCATCACAATGCTCCAGAATTATTGTCATCACAATGTTCTATGACCGTGTCATCACAATGCTCCATGGCCCTTGTCATCACAATGCTCCAGAATTCTTGTCATCACAATGTTCCATGACCGTGTCATCACAATGCTCCATGGCCCTTGTCATCACAATGCTCCTTAATTCTTGTCATCACAATGATCCATGACCGTGTCATCACAATGCTACATGACCCTTGTCATCACAGTTCTCCATGACCTTTGCCATCACAATGCTCTATATATTTTTTCATGACAATTGTAAATGACCACTTTAATCACTTTGCTTGCTGACCATTTTCATCACATTTCTCTATTGTCATTACAATTTCCCATGACCCCTTTCTTCACAATGCTCCATGACGCCTGTCATCACAATGCTCAATGGCTTTTGTTATCACAATGCTCCAGGACCAGTTTCATCACAATACTCCATCCCCCTTGTCATCACGGTGCACAATGAAACCTCTCATTACAATGCTCCATGACACTTGTCATCACAATGCTCCATGGCCCTTGTCTTTACAATGCTCCAGAATTCTTGTCATCACAATGTTCCATGACCGTGTCACCACAATGCTCCATGGCCATTGTCCTCACAATGCTCCAGAATTCTTGTCATCACAATGTTCCATGACCGTGTCATCACAATGCTCCATGGCCCTTTTCATCACAATGCTCCAGAATTCTTGTCATCACAATGTTCCATGACCGTGTTATCACAATGCTCCATAATTCTTGTCATCACAATGCTCCAGATTGCTTGTCATCACAAAGATCCGTGACCGTGTCATCACAATGCTCCATGGCCATGGTCATCACAATGCTCCAGATTGCTGGTCATCACAAAGTTCCATGACCGTGTCATCACAATGCACCATGGCCCTTGTCATCACAATGCTCCAGAATTCTTGTCATCACAATGTTCCATGACCGTGTCATCACAATGCTCCATGGCCCTTGTCATCACAATGCTCCAGAATTCTTGTCATCACAATGTTCCATGACCGTGTCATCACAATGCTCCATGGCACTTGTCATCACAATTCTCCAGAATTCTGGTCATCACAATGTCCCATGACCGTGTCATCACAATGATCCATGGCCCTTGTCATCACAATTCTCCAGAATTCTTGTCATCACAATGTTCCATGACCGTGTCATCACAATGCTCCATAATTCTTGTCATCACAATGTTCCATGACCGTGTCATCACAATGCTACATGACCCTGGTCATCACAGTTCTCCATGACTTTTGTCATCACAATGCTCTATATAGTTTTTCATGACAATTCTAAATGACCCCTTTAATCACTTTGCTTGCTGACCATTTTCATCACATTTCTCTATTGTCATTACAATTCCCCATGACCCCTTTCTTCACAATGCTCCATGATGCCTGTCATCACAATGCTCAATGGCTTTTGTAATCACAATGCTCCAGGACCAGTTTCATCACAATACTCCATCCCCCTTGTCATCACGGTGCACAATGAAAAGTTACATTACAATGCTCCATGACACATGTCATCACAATGCTCCAGAATTCTTGTCATCACAATGTTCCATGACCATGTCATCACAATTCTCCATGGCCCTTATCATCATAATGCTCCAGAATTCTTGTCATCACAATGTTCCATGACCGTGTCATCACAATGCTCCATGGCCCTTGTCATCACAATGCTCCAGAATTCTTGTCATCACAATGTTCCATGACCGTGTCATCACAATGCTCCATGGCCCTTGTCATCACAATGCTTCAGAATTCTTGTCATTACAATGTTCAATGACCGTGTCATCACAATGCTCCATGGCCCTTGTCATCACAATGCTCCAGAATTCTTGTCATCACAATGTTCGATGACCATGTCATCACAATGCTCCATGGCCCTTGTCATCACAATGCTCCAGAATTCTTGTCATCACTTTGTTCCATGACCGTGTCATCACAATTCTCCATGGCCCTTGTCATCACAATGCTCCAGAATTCTTGTCATCACAATGTTCCATGACCGTGTCATCACAATGCTCCATAATTCTTGTCATCAAAATGTTCCATGACCGTGTCATCACAATGCTCCAGAATTCTTCTCATCACAATGTTCCATGACCGTGTCATCACAATGCTCCAGAATTCTTGTCATCACAATGCTCCAGAATTCTTGTCATCACAATGTTCCATGACCGTGTCATCACAATGCTCCATGGCCCTGGTCATCACAATGTTCCAGATTGCTTGTCAACACAAAGTTCCATGACCGTGTCATCACAATGCACCATGGCCCTTGTCATCACAATGCTCCAGAATACTTGTCATCACAATGTTCCATGACAATGTCATCACAATGCTCCATGGCCCTTGTCATCACAATGCTCCAGAATTCTTGTCATCACAATGTTCCATGACCGTGTCATCACAATGCTCCATAATTCTTGTCATCACAATATTCCATGACCGTGTCATCACAATGCTCCAGAATTCTTGTCATCACAATGTTCCATGACCGTGTCATCACAGTGCTCCATAATTCTTGTCATCACAATATTCCATGACCATGTCATCACAATGCTCCTTAATTCTTGTTATCACAATGATCGATGACCATGTCATCACAATGCTCCATGGCCCTTGTCATCACAATGCGCCAGAATTCTTTTCATCACATTGTTCCATGACCGTGTCATCACAATGCTCCATGGCCCTTGTCATCACAATGCTCCATAATTCTTGTCATCACAATGTTCCATGACCATGTCATCACAATGCTACATGACCCTGGTCATCACAGTTCTCCATGACCTTTGCCATCACAATGCTCTATATAGGTTTCCATGACAATTGTAAATGACCACTTTAATCACTTTGCTTGCTGACCATTTTCATCACATTTCTCTATTGTCATTACAATTTCCCATGACCTCTTTCTTCACAATGCTCCATGATGCCTGTCATCACAATGCTCAATGGCTTTTGTTATCACAATGCTCCAGGACCAGTTTCATCACAATACTCCATCCGCATTGTCATCACGGTGCACAGTGAAACCTCTCATTACAATGCTCCATGACCGTGTCATCACAATGCTCCATGGCACTTGTCATCATAATGCTCCAGAATTCTTGTCATCACAATGTTCCATGACCGTGTCATCACAATGCTCCATGGCACTTGTCATCACAATTCTACAGAATTCTGGTCATCACAATGTCCCATGACCGTGTCATCACAATGCTCCATGGCCCTTGTCATAACAATGCTCCAGAATTCTTGTCATCACAATGTTCCATGACCGTGTCATCACAATGCTCCATAATTCTTGTCATCACAATATTCCATGACCGTGTCATCACAATGCTCCAGAATACTTGTCATCACAATGTTCCATGACCGTGTCATCACAATGCTCCATAATTCTTGTCATCACAATATTCCATGACCGTGTCATCACAATGCTCCAGAATTCTTGTCATCACAATGTTCCATGACCGTGTCATCACAATGCTCCATAATTCTTGTCATCATAATATTCCATGACCATGTCATCACAATGCTCCTTAATTCTTGTCATCACAATGATCGATGACCATGTCATCACAATGCTCCATGGCCCTTGTCATCACAATGCGCCAGAATTCTTGTCATCACATTGTTCCATGACCGTGTCATCACAATGCTCCATGGCCCTTGTCATCACAATGCTCCAGAATTCTTTTCATCAATATGTTCCATGACCGTGTCATCACAATGCTCCATGGCCCTTGTCATCATAATCCTCCAGAATTCCTGTCATCACAATGTTCCATGACCGTGTCATCACAATGCTCCATAATTCTTGTCATCACAATGTTCCATGACCGTGTCATCTCAATGCTCCAGAATTCTTGTTATCACAATGTTCCATGACCGTGTCATTACAATGCTCCATGGCAATTGTCATCACAATGCTCCAGAATTATTGTCATCACAGTGTTCCATGACCGTGTCATCACAATGCTCCATAATTCTTGTCATCACAATGTTCCATGAACGTGTCATCACAATGCTACATGACCCTGGCCATCACAGTTCTCCATGACCTGTGTCATCACAATGCTCTATATAGTTTTTCATGACAATTCTAAATGACCACTTTCATCACTTTGCTTGCTGACCATTTTCATCACATTTCTCTATTGTCTTTACAATTCCCCATGACCCCTTTCTTCACAATGCTCCATGATGCCTGTCATCACAATGCTCAATGGCTTTTGTTATCACAATGCTCCAGGACCAGTTTCATCACAATACTCCATCCCCCTTGTCATCACGGTGCACAATGAAAAGTTTCATTACAATGCTCCATGACACATGTCATCACAATGCTCCAGATTTCTTGTCATCACAATGTTCCATGACCATGTCATCACAATTCTCCATGGCCCTTATCATCACAATGCTCCAGAATTCTTATCATCACAATGTTCCATGACCGTGTCATCACAATGCTCCATGGCCCTGGTCATCACAATGCTCCAGATTGCTTGTCATCACAAAGTTCCATGACCGTGTCATCACAATGCACCATGGCCCTAGTTATCACAATGCTCCAGAATTCTTGTCATCACACTGTTCCATGACCATGTCATCACAATGCTCCATGGCCCTTGTCATCACAATGCTCCAGAATACTTGTCATCACAATGTTCCATGACCGTGTCATCACAATGCTCCATAATTCTTGTCATCACAATGTTCCATGACCGTGTCATCACAATGCTCCAGAATTCTTGTCATCACAATGCTCCATGACACTTGTCATCACAATGCGCCATGGCCCTTGTCATCACAATCCTCCAGAATTCTTTCATCAAAATGTTCCATGACCGTGTCATCACAATGCTCCATGTCCCTTGTCATCACAATGCTCTAGATTGCTTGTCATCACAAAGTTCCATGACCGTGTCATCACAATGCTCCATGGCCCTTGTCATCACAATGCTCTAGATTGCTTGTCCTCACAAAGTTCCCTGACCGTGTCATCACAATGCACCATGGCCCTTGTCATCACAATGCTCCAGAATTCTTGTCATCACAATGTTCCATGACCGTGTCATCACAATGCTCCATGGCCCTTGTCATCACAATGCTCCAGAATTCTTGCCATCACAATGTTCCATGACTGTGTCATCACAATGCTCCATGGCCCTTGTCATCACAATGCTCCAGAAATCTTGTCATCACAATGTTCCATGACCGTGTTATCACAATGCTCCATAATTCTTGTCATCACAATATTCCATGATCGTGTCATCACAATGCTCCATAATACTTGTCATCACAATGTTCCATGACCGTGTCATCACAATGCTCCAGAATTCTTGTCATCACAATGTTCCATGACCGTGTCATCACAATGCTCCATGGCCCTTGTCATCACAATGCTCCAGAATTCTTGTCATCACAATATTCCATGACCGTGTCATCACAATGCTCCAGAATTCTTGTCATCACAATGTTCCATGACTGTGTCATCACAATGCTCCATAATTCTTGTCATCACAATATTCCATGACCGTGTCATCACAATGCTCCATAATTCTTGTCATCACAATGTTCCATGACCGTGTCATCACAATGCTCCAGAATTCTTGTCATCACAATGCTCCATGACACTTGTCATCAAAATGCTCCATGGCCCTTGTCATCACAATCCTCCAGAATTCTTTCATCACAATGTTCCATGACCGTGTCATCACAATGCTCCATGTCCCTTGTCATCACAATGCTCCAGAATTCTTGTCATCACACTGTTCCATGACCGTGTAATCACAATGCTCCATGGCCCTTGTCATCACAATGCTCCAGAATTCTTGTCATCACAATATTCCATGACCATGTCATCACAATGCTCCATGGCCCTTGTCATCACAATGCTCCAGAATACTTGTCATCACAATGTTCCATGACCGTGTCATCACAATGCTCCATAATTCTTGTCATCACAATATTCCATGACCGTGTCATCACAATGCTCCATAATTCTTGTCATCACAATGTTCCATGACCGTGTCATCACAATGCTCCAGAATTCTTGTCATCACAATGCTCCATGCCCCTTGTCATCACAATGCTCCATGGCCCTTGTCATCACAATCCTCCAGAATTCTTTCATCAAAATGTTCCATGACCGTGTCATCACAATGCTCCATGTCCCTTGTCATCACAATGCTCCAGAATTCTTGTCATCACAATGCTCCATGGCCCTTGTCATCACAATGCTCCAGAATTCTTGTCATCACAATGTTCCATGACCATGTCATCACAATGCTCCATGGCTCTTGTCATCACAATGCTCCAGAATTCTTCTCATCACAATGTTCCATGACTGTGTCATCACAATGCTCCATAATTCTTGTCATCAAAATGTTTCATGACCATGTCATCAAAATGCTCCTTAATTCTTGTCATCACAATGATCGATGACCATGTCATCACAATGCTCCATGGCCCTTGTCATCACAATGCGCCAGAATTCTTGTCATCACATTGTTCCATGACCGTGTCATCACAATGCTCCATGGCCCTTGTCATCACAATGCTCCATAATTCTTGTCATCACAATGTTCCATGACCGTGTCATCACAATGCTACATGACCCTGGTCATCACAGTTCTCCATGATCTTTGCCATCACAATGCTCTATATAGTTTTTCATGACCATTGTAAATGACCACTTTAATCACTTTGCTTGCTGACCATTTTCATCACATTTCTCTATTGTCATTACAATTTCCCATGACCCCTTTCTTCACAATGCTCCATGATGCCTGTCATCACAATGCTCAATGGCTTTTGTTATCACAATGCTCCAGGACCAGTTTCATCACAATACTCCATCCCCCTTGTCATCACGGTGCACAATGAAACCTCTCATTACAATTCTCGATGACACTTGTCATCACAATGCTCCATGGCCCTTGTCTTCACAATGCTCCAGAATTCTTGTCATCACCATGTTCCATGACCATGTCATCACAATTCTCCATGGCCCTTGTCATCACAATGCTCAAGAATTCTTGTCATCACAATGTTCCATGACCGTGTCACCACAATGCACCATGGCCCTTGTCATCACAATGCTTCAGAATTCTTGTCATTACAATGTTCAATGACCGTGTCATCACAATGCTCCATGGCCCTTGTCATCACAATGCTCCAGAATTCTTGTCATCACAATGTTCGATGTCCATGTCATCACAATGCTCCATGGCCCTTGTCATCACAATGCTCCAGAATTCTTGTCATCACTTTGTTCCATGACCGTGTCATCACAATTCTCCATGGCCCTTGTCATCACAATGCTCCAGAATTCTTGTCATCACAATGTTCCATGACCGTGTCATCACAATGCTCCATAATTCTTGTCATCAAAATGTTCCATGACCGTGTCATCACAATGCTCCAGAATTCTTCTCATCACAATGTTCCATGACCGTGTCATCACAATGCTCCAGAATTCTTGTCATCACAATGCTCCAGAATTCTTGTCATCACAATGTTCCATGACCGTGTCATCACAATGCTCCATGGCCCTGGTCATCACAATATTCCAGATTGCTTGTCAACACAAAGTTCCATGACCGTGTCATCACAATGCACCATGGCCCTTGTCATCACAATGCTCCAGAATACTTGTCATCACAATGTTCCATGACAATGTCATCACAATGCTCCATGGCCCTTGTCATCACAATGCTCCAGAATTCTTGTCATCACAATGTTCCATGACCGTGTCATCACAATGCTCCATAATTCTTGTCATCACAATATTCCATGACCGTGTCATCACAATGCTCCAGAATTCTTGTCATCACAATGTTCCATGACCGTGTCATCACAGTGCTCCATAATTCTTGTCATCACAATATTCCATGACCATGTCATCACAATGCTCCTTAATTCTTGTTATCACAATGATCGATGACCATGTCATCACAATGCTCCATGGCCCTTGTCATCACAATGCGCCAGAATTCTTTTCATCACATTGTTCCATGACCGTGTCATCACAATGCTCCATGGCCCTTGTCATCACAATGCTCCATAATTCTTGTCATCACAATGTTCCATGACCATGTCATCACAATGCTACATGACCCTGGTCATCACAGTTCTCCATGACCTTTGCCATCACAATGCTCTATATAGGTTTCCATGACAATTGTAAATGACCACTTTAATCACTTTGCTTGCTGACCATTTTCATCACATTTCTCTATTGTCATTACAATTTCCCATGACCTCTTTCTTCACAATGCTCCATGATGCCTGTCATCACAATGCTCAATGGCTTTTGTTATCACAATGCTCCAGGACCAGTTTCATCACAATACTCCATCCGCATTGTCATCACGGTGCACAGTGAAACCTCTCATTACAATGCTCCATGACCGTGTCATCACAATGCTCCATGGCACTTGTCATCATAATGCTCCAGAATTCTTGTCATCACAATGTTCCATGACCGTGTCATCACAATGCTCCATGGCACTTGTCATCAGAATTCTACAGAATTCTGGTCATCACAATGTCCCATGACCGTGTCATCACAATGCTCCATGGCCCTTGTCATCACAATGCTCCAGAATTCTTGTCATCACAATGTTCCATGACCGTGTCATCACAATGCTCCATAATTCTTGTCATCACAATATTCCATGACCGTGTCATCACAATGCTCCAGAATACTTGTCATCACAATGTTCCATGACCGTGTCATCACAATGCTCCATAATTCTTGTCATCACAATATTCCATGACCGTGTCATCACAATGCTCCAGAATTCTTGTCATCACAATGTTCCATGACCGTGTCATCACAATGCTCCATAATTCTTGTCATCATAATATTCCATGACCATGTCATCACAATGCTCCTTAATTCTTGTCATCACAATGATCGATGACCATGTCATCACAATGCTCCATGGCCCTTGTCATCACAATGCGCCAGAATTCTTGTCATCACATTGTTCCATGACCGTGTCATCACAATGCTCCATGGCCCTTGTCATCACAATGCTCCAGAATTCTTTTCATCACAATGTTTCATGACCGTGTCATCACAATGCTCCATGGCCCTTGTCATCATAATCCTCCAGAATTCCTGTCATCACAATGTTCCATGACCGTGTCATCACAATGCTCCATAATTCTTGTCATCACAATGTTCCATGACCGTGTCATCTCAATGCTCCAGAAGTCTTGTTATCACAATGTTCCATGACCGTGTCATCACAATGCTCCATGGCAATTGTCATAACAATGCTCCAGAATTCTTGTCATCACAATGCTCCATGACACTTGTCATCACAATGCGCCATGGCCCTTGTCATCACAATCCTCCAGAATTCTTTCATCAAAATGTTCCATGACCGTGTCATCACAATGCTCCATGTCCCTTGTCATCACAATGCTCTAGATTGCTTGTCATCACAAAGTTCCATGACCGTGTCATCACAATGCTCCATGGCCCTTGTCATCACAATGCTCTAGATTGCTTGTCATCACAAAGTTCCATGACCGTGTCATCACAATGCACCATGGCCCTTGTCATCACAATGCTCCAGAATTCTTGTCATCACAATGTTCCATGACCGTGTCATCACAATGCTCCATGGCCCTTGTCATCACAATGCTCCAGAATTCTTGCCATCACAATGTTCCATGACTGTGTCATCACAATGCTCCATGGCCCATGTCATCACAATGCTCCAGAAATCTTGTCATCACAATGTTCCATGACCGTGTTATCACAATGCTCCATAATTCTTGTCATCACAATGTTCCATGATCGTGTCATCACAATGCTCCAGAATTCTTGTCATCACAATGTTCCATGACCGTGTCATCACAATGCTCCATGGCCCTTGTCATCACAATGCTCCAGAATTCTTGTCATCACAATATTCCATGACCGTGTCATCACAATGCTCCAGAATTCTTGTCATCACAATGTTCCATGACCGTGTCATCACAATGCTCCATGGCCCTTGTCATCACAATGCTCCAGAATTCTTGTCATCACAATGTTCCATGACTGTGTCATCACAATGCTCCATGGCCCTTGTCATCACAATGCTCCAGAAATCTTGTCATCACAATGTTCCATGACCGTGTTATCACAATGCTCCATAATTCTTGTCATCACAATGTTCCATGACCGTGTCATCACAATGCTCCAGAATTCTTGTCATCACAATGCTCCATGACACTTGTCATCACAATGCTCCATGGCCCTTGTCATCACAATCCTCCAGAATTCTTTCATCACAATATTCCATGACCATGTCATCACAATGCTCCATGGCCCTTGTCATCACAATGCTCCAGAATACTTGTCATCACAATGTTCCATGACCGTGTCATCACAATGCTCCATAATTCTTGTCATCACAATATTCCATGACCGTGTCATCACAATGCTCCATAATTCTTGTCATCACAATGTTCCATGACCGTGTCATCACAATGCTCCAGAATTCTTGTCATCACAATGCTCCATGCCCCTTGTCATCACAATGCTCCATGGCCCTTGTCATCACAATCCTCCAGAATCCTTTCATCAAAATGTTCCATGACCGTGTCATCACAATGCTCCATGTCCCTTGTCATCACAATGCTCCAGAATTCTTGTCATCACAATATTCCATGAACGTGTCATCACAATGCTCCATAATTCTTGTCATCACAATGTTCCATGACCGTGTCATCACAATGCTCCAGAATTCTTGTCATCACAATGCTCCATGCCCCTTGTCATCACAATGCTCCATGGCCCTTGTCATCACAATCCTCCAGAATTCTTTCATCAAAATGTTCCATGACCGTGTCATCACAATGCTCCATGGCCCTTGTCATCACAATGCTCCAGAATTCTTGTCATCACAATATTCCATGACCGTGTCATCACAATGCTCCATAATTCTTGTCATCACAATGTTCCATGACCATGTCATCACAATGCTCCATGGCTCTTGTCATCACAATGCTCCAGAATTCTTCTCATCACAATGTTCCATGACTGTGTCATCACAATGCTCCATAACTCTTGTCATCAAAATGTTTCATGACCATGTCATCACAATGCTCCTTAATTCTTGTCATCACAATGATCGATGACCATGTCATCACAATGCTCCATGGCCCTTTTCATCACAATGCGCCAGAATTCTTGTCATCACATTGTTCCATGACCGTGTCATCACAATGCTACATGACCCTGGTCATCACAGTTCTCCATGATCTTTGCCATCACAATGCTCTATATAGTTTTTCATGACCATTGTAAATGACCACTTTAATCACTTTGCTTGCTGACCATTTTCATCACATTTCTCTATTGTCATTACAATTTCCCATGACCCCTTTCTTCACAATGCTCCATGATGCCTGTCATCACAATGCTCAATGGCTTTTGTTATCACAATGCTCCAGGACCAGTTTCATCACAATACTCCATCCCCCTTGTCATCACGGTGCACAATGAAACCTCTCATTACAATTCTCGATGACACTTGTCATCACAATGCTCCATGGCCCTTGTCTTCACAATGCTCCAGAATTCTTGTCATCACCATGTTCCATGACCATGTCATCACAATTCTCCATGGCCCTTGTCATCACAATGCTCAAGAATTCTTGTCATCACAATGTTCCATGACCGTGTCATCACAATGCTCCATAATTCTTGTCATCACAATATTCCATGACCGTGTCATCACAATGCTCCATAATTCTTGTCATCACAATGTTCCATGACCGTGTCATCACAATGCTCCAGAATTCTTGTCATCACAATGCTCCATGACACTTGTCATCACAATGCTCCATGGCCCTTGTCATCACAATCCTCCAGAATTCTTTCATCACAATATTCCATGACCATGTCATCACAATGCTCCATGGCCCTTGTCATCACAATGCTCCAGAATACTTGTCATCACAATGTTCCATGACCGTGTCATCACAATGCTCCATAATTCTTGTCATCACAATATTCCATGACCGTGTCATCACAATGCTCCATAATTCTTGTCATCACAATGTTCCATGACCGTGTCATCACAATGCTCCAGAATTCTTGTCATCACAATGCTCCATGCCCCTTGTCATCACAATGCTCCATGGCCCTTGTCATCACAATCCTCCAGAATCCTTTCATCAAAATGTTCCATGACCGTGTCATCACAATGCTCCATGTCCCTTGTCATCACAATGCTCCAGAATTCTTGTCATCACAATATTCCATGACCGTGTCATCACAATGCTCCATAATTCTTGTCATCACAATGTTCCATGACCGTGTCATCACAATGCTCCAGAATTCTTGTCATCACAATGCTCCATGCCCCTTGTCATCACAATGCTCCATGGCCCTTGTCATCACAATCCTCCAGAATTCTTTCATCAAAATGTTCCATGACCGTGTCATCACAATGCTCCATGGCCCTTGTCATCACAATGCTCCAGAATTCTTGTCATCACAATGTTCCATGACCATGTCATCACAATGCTCCATGGCTCTTGTCATCACAATGCTCCAGAATTCTTCTCATCACAATGTTCCATGACTGTGTCATCACAATGCTCCATAATTCTTGTCATCAAAATGTTTCATGACCATGTCATCACAATGCTCCTTAATTCTTGTCATCACAATGATCGATGACCATGTCATCACAATGCTCCATGGCCCTTGTCATCACAATGCGCCAGAATTCTTGTCATCACATTGTTCCATGACCGTGTCATCACAATGCTACATGACCCTGGTCATCACAGTTCTCCATGATCTTTGCCATCACAATGCTCTATATAGTTTTTCATGACCATTGTAAATGACCACTTTAATCACTTTGCTTGCTGACCATTTTCATCACATTTCTCTATTGTCATTACAATTTCCCATGACCCCTTTCTTCACAATGCTCCATGATGCCTGTCATCACAATGCTCAATGGCTTTTGTTATCACAATGCTCCAGGACCAGTTTCATCACAATACTCCATCCCCCTTGTCATCACGGTGCACAATGAAACCTCTCATTACAATTCTCGATGACACTTGTCATCACAATGCTCCATGGCCCTTGTCTTCACAATGCTCCAGAATTCTTGTCATCACCATGTTCCATGACCATGTCATCACAATTCTCCATGGCCCTTGTCATCACAATGCTCAAGAATTCTTGTCATCACAATGTTCCATGACCGTGTCATCACAATGCTCCATGGCCCTTGTCATCACAATGCTCTAGATTGCTTGTCATCACAAAGTTCCGTGACCGTGTCATCACAATGCACCATGGCCCTTGTCATCACAATGCTCCAGAATTCTTGTCATCACAATGTTCCATGACCGTGTCATCACAATGCTCCATGGCCCTTGTCATCACAATGCTCCAGAAATCTTGTCATCACAATGTTCCATGACCGTGTTATCACAATGCTCCATAATTCTTGTCATCACAATGTTCCATGACCGTGTCATCACAATGCTCCATGGCCCTGGTCATCACAATGTTCCAGATTGCTTGTCAACACAAAGTTCCATGACCGTGTCATCACAATGCACCATGGCCCTTGTCATCACAATGCTCCAGAATACTTGTCATCACAATGTTCCATGACAATGTCATCACAATGCTCCATGGCCCTTGTCATCACAATGCTCCAGAATTCTTGTCATCACAATGTTCCATGACCGTGTCATCACAATGCTCCATAATTCTTGTCATCACAATATTCCATGACCGTGTCATCACAATGCTCCAGAATTCTTGTCATCACAATGTTCCATGACCGTGTCATCACAGTGCTCCATAATTCTTGTCATCACAATATTCCATGACCATGTCATCACAATGCTCCTTAATTCTTGTTATCACAATGATCGATGACCATGTCATCACAATGCTCCATGGCCCTTGTCATCACAATGCGCCAGAATTCTTTTCATCACATTGTTCCATGACCGTGTCATCACAATGCTCCATGGCCCTTGTCATCACAATGCTCCATAATTCTTGTCATCACAATGTTCCATGACCATGTCATCACAATGCTACATGACCCTGGTCATCACAGTTCTCCATGACCTTTGCCATCACAATGCTCTATATAGGTTTCGATGACAATTGTAAATGACCACTTTAATCACTTTGCTTGCTGACCATTTTCATCACATTTCTCTATTGTCATTACAATTTCCCATGACCTCTTTCTTCACAATGCTCCATGATGCCTGTCATCACAATGCTCAATGGCTTTTGTTATCACAATGCTCCAGGACCAGTTTCATCACAATACTCCATCCGCATTGTCATCACGGTGCACAGTGAAACCTCTCATTACAATGCTCCATGACCGTGTCATCACAATGCTCCATGGCACTTGTCATCATAATGCTCCAGAATTCTTGTCATCACAATGTTCCATGACCGTGTCATCACAATGCTCCATGGCACTTGTCATCACAATTCTACAGAATTCTGGTCATCACAATGTCCCATGACCGTGTCATCACAATGCTCCATGGCCCTTGTCATCACAATGCTCCAGAATTCTTGTCATCACAATGTTCCATGACCGTGTCATCACAATGCTCCATAATTCTTGTCATCACAATATTCCATGACCGTGTCATCACAATGCTCCAGAATACTTGTCATCACAATGTTCCATGACCGTGTCATCACAATGCTCCATAATTCTTGTCATCACAATATTCCATGACCGTGTCATCACAATGCTCCAGAATTCTTGTCATCACAATGTTCCATGACCGTGTCATCACAATGCTCCATAATTCTTGTCATCATAATATTCCATGACCATGTCATCACAATGCTCCTTAATTCTTGTCATCACAATGATCGATGACCATGTCATCACAATGCTCCATGGCCCTTGTCATCACAATGCCCCAGAATTCTTGTCATCACATTGTTCCATGACCGTTTCATCACAATGCTCCAGAATTCTTTTCATCACAATGTTCCATGACCGTGTCATCACAATGCTCCATGGCCCTTGTCATCATAATCCTCCAGAATTCCTGTCATCACAATGTTCCATGACCGTGTCATCACAATGCTCCATAATTCTTGTCATCACAATGTTCCATGACCGTGTCATCTCAATGCTCCAGAATTCTTGTTATCACAATGTTCCATGACCGTGTCATCACAATGCTCCATGGCAATTGTCATCACAATGCTCCAGAATTATTGTCATCACAGTGTTCCATGACCGTGTCATCACAATGCTCCATAATTCTTGTCATCACAATGTTCCATGAACGTGTCATCACAATGCTACATGACCCTGGTCATCACAGTTCTCCATGACCTGTGTCATCACAATGCTCTATATAGTTTTTCATGACAATTCTAAATGACCACTTTCATCACTTTGCTTGCTGACCATTTTCATCACATTTCTCTATTGTGTTTACAATTCCCCATGACCCCTTTCTTCACAATGCTCCATGATGCCTGTCATCACAATGCTCAATGGCTTTTGTTATCACAATGCTCCAGGACCAGTTTCATCACAATACTCCATCCCCCTTGTCATCACGGTGCACAATGAAAAGTTTCATTACAATGCTCCATGACACATGTCATCACAATGCTCCAGATTTCTTGTCATCACAATGTTCCATGACCATGTCATCACAATTCTCCATGGCCCTTATCATCACAATGCTCCAGAATTCTTATCATCACAATGTTCCATGACCGTGTCATCACAATGCTCCATGGCCCTTGTCATCACAATGCTCCAGATTGCTTGTCATCACAAAGTTCCATGACCGTGTCATCACAATGCACCATGGCCCTTGTCATCACAATGCTCCAGAATTCTTGTCATCACACTGTTCCATGACTGTGTCATCACAATGCTCCATGGCCCTTGTCATCACAATGCTCCAGAATACTTGTCATCACAATGTTCCATGACCGTGTCATCACAATGCTCCATAATTCTTGTCATCACAATATTCCATGACCGTGTCATCACAATGCTCCATAATTCTTGTCATCACAATGTTCCATGACCGTGTCGTCACAATGCTCCAGAATTCTTGTCATCACAATGCTCCATGACACTTGTCATCACAATGCGCCATGGCCCTTGTCATCACAATCCTCCAGAATTCTTTCATCAAAATGTTCCATGACCGTGTCATCACAATGCTCCATGTCCCTTGTCATCACAATGCTCTAGATTGCTTGTCATCACAAAGTTCCATGACCGTGTCATCACAATGCTCCATGGCCCTTGTCATCACAATGCTCTAGATTGCTTGTCATCACAAAGTTCCATGACCGTGTCATCACAATGCACCATGGCCCTTGTCATCACAATGATCCAGAATTCTTGTCATTACAATGTTCCATGACCGTGTCATCACAATGCTCCATGGCCCTTGTCATCACAATGCTCCAGAATTCTTGCCATCACAATGTTCCATGACTGTGTCATCACAATGCTCCATGGCCCTTGTCATCACAATGCTCCAGAAATCTTGTCATCACAATGTTCCATGACCGTGTTATCACAATGCTCCATAATTCTTGTCATCACAATGTTCCATGATCGTGTCATCACAATGCTCCAGAATTCTTGTCATCACAATGTTCCATGACCGTGTCATCACAATGCTCCATGGCCCTTGTCATCACAATGCTCCAGAATTCTTGTCATCACAATATTCCATGACCGTGTCATCACAATGCTCCAGAATTCTTGTCATCACAATGTTCCATGACCGTGTCATCACAATGCTCCATAATTCTTGTCATCACAATATTCCATGACCGTGTCATCACAATGCTCCATAATTCTTGTCATCACAATGTTCCATGACCGTGTCATCACAATGCTCCAGAATTCTTGTCATCACAATGCTCCATGACACTTGTCATCACAATGCTCCATGGCCCTTGTCATCACAATCCTCCAGAATTCTTTCATCACAATGTTCCATGACCGTGTCATCACAATGCTCCATGTCCCTTGTCATCACAATGCTCCAGAATTCTTGTCATCACACTGTTCCATGACCGTGTCATCACAATGCTCCATGGCCCTTGTCATCACAATGCTCCAGAATTCTTGTCATCACAATATTCCATGACCATGTCATCACAATGCTCCATGGCCCTTGTCATCACAATGCTCCAGAATACTTGTCATCACAATGTTCCATGACCGTGTCATCACAATGCTCCATAATTCTTGTCATCACAATATTCCATGACCGTGTCATCACAATGCTCCATAATTCTTGTCATCACAATGTTCCATGACCGTGTCATCACAATGCTCCAGAATTCTTGTCATCACAATGCTCCATGCCCCTTGTCATCACAATGCTCCATGGCCCTTGTCATCACAATCCTCCAGAATTCTTTCATCAAAATGTTCCATGACCGTGTCATCACAATGCTCCATGTCCCTTGTCATCACAATGCTCCAGAATTCTTGTCATCACAATGCTCCATGGCCCTTGTCATCACAATGCTCCAGAATTCTTGTCATCACAATGTTCCATGACCATGTCATCACAATGCTCAATGGCTCTTGTCATCACAATGCTCCAGAATTCTTCTCATCACAATGTTCCATGACTGTGTCATCACAATGCTCCATAATTCTTGTCATCAAAATGTTTCATGACCATGTCATCACAATGCTCCTTAATTCTTGTCATCACAATGATCGATGACCATGTCATCACAATGCTCCATGGCCCTTGTCATCACAATGCGCCAGAATTCTTGTCATCACATTGTTCCATGACCGTGTCATCACAATGCTCCATGGCCCTTGTCATCACAATGCTCCATAATTCTTGTCATCACAATGTTCCATTACCGTGTCATCACAATGCTACATGACCCTGGTCATCACAGTTCTCCATGATCTTTGCCATCACAATGCTCTATATAGTTTTTCATGACCATTGTAAATGACCACTTTAATCACTTTGCTTGCTGACCATTTTCATCACATTTCTCTTTTGTCATTACAATTTCCCATGACCCCTTTCTTCACAATGCTCCATGATGCCTGTCATCACAATGCTCAATGGCTTTTGTTATCACAATGCTCCAGGACCAGTTTCATCACAATACTCCATCCCCCTTGTCATCACGGTGCACAATGAAACCTCTCATTACAATTCTCGATGACACTTGTCATCACAATGCTCCATGGCCCTTGTCTTCACAATGCTCCAGAATTCTTGTCATCACCATGTTCCATGACCATGTCATCACAATTCTCCATGGCCCTTGTCATCACAATGCTCAAGAATTCTTGTCATCACAATGTTCCATGACCGTGTCATCACAATGCTCCATGGCCCTTGTCATCACAATGCTCTAGATTGCTTGTCATCACAAAGTTCCATGACCGTGTCATCACAATGCACCTTGGCCCTTGTCATCACAATGCTCCAGAATTCTTGTCATCACAATGTTCCATGACCGTGTCATCACAATGCTCCATGGCCCTTGTCATCACAATGCTCCAGAAATCTTGTCATCACAATGTTCCATGACCGTGTTATCACAATGCTCCATAATTCTTGTCATCACAATGTTCCATGACCGTGTCATCACAATGCTCCATAATACTTGTCATCACAATGTTCCATGATCGTGTCATCACAATGCTACATGACACTGGTCATCACAGTTCTCCATGACCTTTGTCATCACAATGCTCTATATAGTTTTTCATGACAATTCTAAATGACCACTTTAATCACTTTGCTTGCTGACCATTTTCATCACATTTCTCTATTGTCATTACAATTCCCCATGACCCCTTTCTTCACAATGCTCCATGATGCCTGTCATCACAATGCTCAATGGCTTTTGTTATTACAATGCTCCAGGACCAGTTTTATCACATTACTCCATCTCCCTTGTCATCACGGTGCACAATGAAAAGTTTCATTACAATTCTCCATGACACATGTCATCACAATGCTCCAGAATTCTTGTCATCACAATGTTCCATGACCATGTCATCACAATTCTCCATGGCCCTTGTCATCACAATGCTCCAGAATTCTTGTCATCACAATGTTCCATGACCGTGTCATTACAATGCTCCATGGCCCTTGTCATCACAATGCTCCAGAATTCTTTTCATCACAATGTTCCATGACCGTGTCGTCACAATGCTCCATGGCCCTTGTCATCATAATGCTCCAGAATTCTTGTCATCACAATGATCCATGACCGTGTCATCACAATGCTCCATAATTCTTGTAATCACAGTGTTCCATGAGCGTGTCATCACAATGCTCCAGAATTCCTGTCATCACAATGTTCCATGACCGTGTCATCACAATACTCCATGGCCCTTGTCATCACAATGCTCCAGAATTCTTGTCATCACAATGTTCTATGACCATGTCATCACAATGCTCCATAATTCTTGTCATCACAATGTTCCATGACCATGTCATCACAATGCTACATGACCCTGGCCATCACAGTTCTCCATGACCTTTGTCATCACAATGCTCTATGTAGTTTTTCATGACAATTCTAAATGACCACTTTAATCACTTTGCTTGCTGACCATTTTCATCACATTTCTCTATTGTCATTACAATTTCCCATGACCCTTTCTTCACAATGCTCTATGATGCCTGTCAGCACAATGCTCAATGGCTTTTGTTATCACAATGCTCCAGGACCACTTTCATCACAATACTCCATCCCCCTTGTCATCACGGTGCACAATGAAACCTCTCATTACAATGCTCCATGACACTTGTCATCACAATGCTCCATGCCCCTTGTCATCACAATGCTCCAGATTGCTTGTCATCACAAAGTTCCGTGACCGTGTCATCACAATGCTCCATGGCCCTGTTCATCACAATGCTCCAGATTGCTTGTCATCACAAAGTTCCATGACCGTGTCATCACAATGCACCATGGCCCTTGTCATCACAATGCTCCAGAATTCTTGTCATCACAATGTTCCATGACCGTGTCATCACAATGCTCCATGGCCCTTGTCATCACAATGCTCCAGAATTCTTGTCATCACAATGTTCCATGACCGTGTCATCACAATGCTCCATGGCCCTTGTCATCACAATGCTCCAGAATTCTTTTCATCACAATGTTCCATGACCGTGACATCACAATGCTCCATGGCACTTGTCATCACAATTCTCCAGAATTCTGGTCATGAAAATGTTCCATGACCGTGTCATCACAATGCTCCATGGCCCTTGTCATCACAATGCTCCAGAATTCTTGTCATCACAATGTTCCATGACCGTGTCATCACAATGCTACATGACCCTGGTCATCACAGTTCTCCATGACCTTTGTCATCACAATGCTCTATATAGTTTTTCATGACAATTCTAAATGACCACTTTAATCACTTTGCTTGCTGACCATTTTCATCACATTTCTCTATTGTCATTACAATTCCCCATGACCCCTTTCGTCACAATGCTCAATGATGCCTGTCATCACAATGCTCAATGGCTTTTGTTATCACAATGCTCCAGGACCAGTTTCATCACAATAATCCATCCACCTTGTCATCACGGTGCACAATGAAAAGTTTCATTACAATGCTCCATGACACATGTCATCACAATGCTCCATAATTCTTGTCATCACAATGTTCCATGACCGTGTCATCTCAATGCTCCAGAATTCTTGTTATCACAATGTTCCATGACCGTGTCATCACAATGCTCCATGGCAATTGTCATCACAATGCTCCAGAATTATTGTCATCACAGTGTTCCATGACCGTGTCATCACAATGCTCCATAATTCTTGTCATCACAATGTTCCATGACCGTGTCATCACAATGCTACATGACCCTGGTCATCACAGTTCTCCATGACATGTGTCATCACAATGCTCTATATAGTTTTTCATGACAATTCTAAATGACCACTTTCATCACTTTGCTTGCTGACCATTTTCATCACATTTCTCTATTGTCTTTACAATTCCCCATGACCCCTTTCTTCACAATGCTCCATGATGCCTGTCATCACAATGCTCAATGGCTTTTGTTATCACAATGTTCCAGGACCCGTTTCATCACAATACTCCATCCCCCTTGTCATCACGGTGCACAATGAAAAGTTTCATTACAATGCTCCATGACACATGTCATCACAATGCTCCAGATTTCTTGTCATCACAATGTTCCATGACCATGTCATCACAATTCTCCATGGCCCTTATCATCACAATGCTCCAGAATTCTTATCATCACAATGTTCCATGAACGTGTCATCACAATGCTCCATGGCCCTTGTCATCACAATGCTCCAGATTGCTTGTCATCACAAAGTTCCATGACCGTGTCATCACAATGCACCATGGCTCTTGTCATCACAATGCTCCAGAATTCTTGTCATCACACTGTTCCATGACCGTGTCATCACAATGCTCCATGGCCCTTGTCATCACAATGCTCCAGAATTCTTATCATCACAATATTCCATGACCATGTCATCACAATGCTCCATGGCCCTTGTCATCACAATGCTCCAGAATACTTGTCATCACAATGTTCCATGACCGTGTCATCACAATGCTCCATAATTCTTGTCATCACAATATTCCATGACCATGTCATCACAATGCTCCATAATTCTTGTCATCACAAAGTTCCATGACCGTGTCATCACAATGCTCCAGAATTCTTGTCATCACAATGCTCCATGACACTTGTCATCACAATGCGCCATGGCCCTTGTCATCACAATCCTCCAGAATACTTTCATCAAAATGTTCCATGACCGTGTCATCACAATGCTCCATGTCCCTTGTCATCACAATGCTCCAGAATTCTTGTCATCACAATGTTCCATGACCGTGTCATCACAATGCTCCATGGCCCTTGTCATCACAATGCTCCAGAATTCTTGTCATCACAATGTTCCATGACCATGTCATCACAATGCTCCATATCCCTTTTCATCACAATGCTCCAGAATTCTTCTCATCACAATGTTCCATGACCGTGTCATCACAATGCTCCATAATTCTTGTCAACACAATGTTCCATGACCATGTCATCACAATGCTCCTTAATTCTTGTCATCACAATGATCAATGATCATGTCATCACAATGCTCCATGGCCCTTGTCATCACAATGCGCCAGAATTCTTGTCATCACATTGTTCCATGACCGTGTCATCACAATTCTCCATGGCCCTTGTCATCACAATGCTCAAGAATTCTTGTCATCACAATGTTCCATGACCGTGTCATCACAATGCTCCATGGCCCTTGTCATCACAATGCTCTAGATTGCTTGTCATCACAAAGTTCCATGACCGTGTCATCACAATGCACCATGGCCCTTGTCATCACAATGCTCCAGAATTCTTGTCATCACAATGTTCCATGACCGTGTCATCACAATGCTCCATGGCCCTTGTCATCACAATGCTCCAGAATTCTTGCCATCACAATGTTCCATGACTGTGTCATCACAATGCTCCATGGCCCTTGTCATCACAATGCTCCAGAAATCTTGTCATCACAATGTTCCATGACCGTGTTATCACAATGCTCCATAATTCTTGTCATCACAATGTTCCATGATCGTGTCATCACAATGCTCCATAATACTTGTCATCACAATGTTCCATGACCGTGTCATCACAATGCTCCAGAATTCTTGTCATCACAATGTTCCATGACCGTGTCATCACAATGCTCCATGGCCCTTGTCATCACAATGCTCCAGAATTTTTGTCATCACAATATTCCATGACCGTGTCATCACAATGCTCCAGAATTCTTGTCATCACAATGTTCCATGACCGTGTCATCACAATGCTCCATAATTCTTGTCATCACAATATTCCATGACCGTGTCATCACAATGCTCCATAATTCTTGTCATCACAATGTTCCATGACCGTCTCATCACAATGCTCCAGAATTCTTGTCATCACAATGCTCCATGACACTTGTCATCACAATGCTCCATGGCCCTTGTCATCACAATCCTCCAGAATTCTTTCATCACAATGTTCCATGACCGTGTCATCACAATGCTCCATGTCCCTTGTCATCACAATGCTCCAGAATTCTTGTCATCACACTGTTCCATGACCGTGTCATCACAATGCTCCATGGCCCTTGTCATCACAATGCTCCAGAATTCTTGTCATCACAATATTCCATGACCATGTCATCACAATGCTCCATGGCCCTTGTCATCACAATGCTCCAGAATACTTGTCATCACAATGTTCCATGACCGTGTCATCACAATGCTCCATAATTCTTGTCATCACAATATTCCATGACCGTGTCATCACAATGCTCCATAATTCTTGTCATGACAATGTTCCATGACCGTGTCATCACAATGCTCCAGAATTCTTGTCATCACAATGCTCCATGCCCCTTGTCATCACAATGCTCCATGGCCCTTGTCATCACAATCCTCCAGAATTCTTTCATCAAAATGTTCCATGACCGTGTCATCACAATGCTCCATGTCCCTTGTCATCACAATGCTCCAGAATTCTTGTCATCACAATGCTCCATGGCCCTTGTCATCACAATGCTCCAGAATTCTTGTCATCACAATGTTCCATGACCATGTCATCACAATGCTCCATGGCTCTTGTCATCACAATGCTCCAGAATTCTTCTCATCACAATGTTCCATGACTGTGTCATCACAATGCTCCATAATTCTTGTCATCAAAATGTTTCATGACCATGTCATCACAATGCTCCTTAATTCTTGTCATCACAATGATCGATGACCATGTCATCACAATGCTCCATGGCCCTTGTCATCACAATGCGCCAGAATTCTTGTCATCACATTGTTCCATGACCGTGTCATCACAATGCTCCATGGCCCTTGTCATCACAATGCTCCATAATTCTTGTCATCACAATGTTCCATGACCGTGTCATCACAATGCTACATGACCCTGGTCATCACAGTTCTCCATGATCTTGGCCATCACAATGCTCTATATAGTTTTTCATGACCATTGTAAATGACCACTTTAATCACTTTGCTTGCTGACCATTTTCATCACATTTCTCTATTGTCATTACAATTTCCCATGACCCCTTTCTTCACAATGCTCCATGATGCCTGTCATCACAATGCTCAATGGCTTTTGTTATCAAAATGCTCCAGGACCAGTTTCATCACAATACTCCATCCCCCTTGTCATCACGGTGCACAATGAAACCTCTCATTACAATTCTCGATGACACTTGTCATCACAATGCTCCATGGCCCTTGTCTTCACAATGCTCCAGAATTCTTGTCATCACCATGTTCCATGACCATGTCATCACAATTCTCCATGGCCCTTGTCATCACAATGCTCAAGAATTCTTGTCATCACAATGTTCCATGACCGTGTCATCACAATGCTCCATGGCCCTTGTCATCACAATGCTCTAGATTGCTTGTCATCACAAAGTTCCATGACCGTGTCATCACAATGCACCATGGCCCTTGTCATCACAATGCTCCAGAATTCTTGTCATCACAATGTTCCATGACCGTGTCATCACAATGCTCCATGGCCCTTGTCATCACAATGCTCCAGAAATCTTGTCATCACAATGTTCCATGACCGTGTTATCACAATGCTCCATAATTCTTGTCATCACAATGTTCCATGACCGTGTCATCACAATGCTCCATGGCCCTGGTCATCACAATGTTCCAGATTGCTTGTCAACACAAAGTTCCATGACCGTGTCATCACAATGCACCATGGCCCTTGTCATCACAATGCTCCAGAATACTTGTCATCACAATGTTCCATGACAATATCATCACAATGCTCCATGGCCCTTGTCATCACAATGCTCCAGAATTCTTGTCATCACAATGTTCCATGACCGTGTCATCACAGTGCTCCATAATTCTTGTCATCACAATATTCCATGACCATGTCATCACAATGCTCCTTAATTCTTGTTATCACAATGATCGATGACCATGTCATCACAATGCTCCATGGCCCTTGTCATCACAATGCGCCAGAATTCTTTTCATCACATTGTTCCATGACCGTGTCATCACAATGCTCCATGGCCCTTGTCATCACAATGCTCCATAATTCTTGTCATCACAATGTTCCATGACCATGTCATCACAATGCTACATGACCCTGGTCATCACAGTTCTCCATGACCTTTGCCATCACAATGCTCTATATAGGTTTCCATGACAATTGTAAATGACCACTTTAATCACTTTGCTTGCTGACCATTTTCATCACATTTCTCTATTGTCATTACAATTTCCCATGACCTCTTTCTTCACAATGCTCCATGATGCCTGTCATCACAATGCTCAATGGCTTTTGTTATCACAATGCTCCAGGACCAGTTTCATCACAATACTCCATCCGCATTGTCATCACGGTGCACAGTGAAACCTCTCATTACAATGCTCCATGACCGTGTCATCACAATGCTCCATGGCACTTGTCATCATAATGCTCCAGAATTCTTGTCATCACAATGTTCCATGACCGTGTCATCACAATGCTCCATGGCACTTGTCATCACAATTCTACAGAATTCTGGTCATCACAATGTCCCATGACCGTGTCATCACAATGCTCCATGGCCCTTGTCATCACAATGCTCCAGAATTCTTGTCATCACAATGTTCCATGACCGTGTCATCACAATGCTCCATAATTCTTGTCATCACAATATTCCATGACCGTGTCATCACAATGCTCCAGAATACTTGTCATCACAATGTTCCATGACCGTGTCATCACAATGCTCCATAATTCTTGTCATCACAATATTCCATGACCGTGTCATCACAATGCTCCAGAATTCTTGTCATCACAATGTTCCATGACCGTGTCATCACAATGCTCCATAATTCTTGTCATCATAATATTCCATGACCATGTCATCACAATGCTCCTTAATTCTTGTCATCACAATGATCGATGACCATGTCATCACAATTCTCCATGGCCCTTGTCATCACAATGCGCCAGAATTCTTGTCATCACATTGTTCCATGACCGTGTCATCACAATGCTCCATGGCCCTTGTCATCACAATGCCCCAGAATTCTTGTCATCACATTGTTCCATGACCGTGTCATCACAATGCTCCATAATTCTTGTCATCACAATGTTCCATGACCGTGTCATCTCAATGCTCCAGAATTCTTGTTATCACAATGTTCCATGACCGTGTCATCACAATGCTCCATGGCAATTGTCATCACAATGCTCCAGAATTATTGTCATCACAGTGTTCCATGACCGTGTCATCACAATGCTCCATAATTCTTGTCATCACAATGTTCCATGAACGTGTCATCACAATGCTACATGACCCTGGTCATCACAGTTCTCCATGACCTGTGTCATCACAATGCTCTATATAGTTTTTCATGACAATTCTAAATGACCACTTTCATCACTTTGCTTGCTGACCATTTTCATCACATTTCTCTATTGTCTTTACAATTCCCCATGACCCCTTTCTTCACAATGCTCCATGATGCCTGTCATCACAATGCTCAATGGCTTTTGTTATCACAATGCTCCAGGACCAGTTTCATCACAATACTCCATCCCCCTTGTCATCACGGTGCACAATGAAAAGTTTCATTACAATGCTCCATGACACATGTCATCACAATGCTCCAGATTTCTTGTCATCACAATGTTCCATGACCATGTCATCACAATGCTCCATGGCCCTTGTCATCACAATGCTCCAGATTGCTTGTCATCACAAAGTTCCATGACCGTGTCATCACAATGCACCATGGCCCTTGTCATCACAATGCTCCAGAATTCTTGTCATCACACTGTTCCATGACTGTGTCATCACAATGCTCCATGGCCCTCGTCATCACAATGCTCCAGAATACTTGTCATCACAATGTTCCATGACCGTGTCATCACAATGCTCCATAATTCTTGTCATCACAATATTCCATGACCGTGTCATCACAATGCTCCATAATTCTTGTCATCACAATGTTCCATGACCGTGTCATCACAATGCTCCAGAATTCTTGTCATCACAATGCTCCATGACACTTGTCATCACAATGCGCCATGGCCCTTGTCATCACAATCCTCCAGAATCCTTTCATCAAAATGTTCCATGACCGTGTCATCACAATGCTCCATGTCCCTTGTCATCACAATGCTCTAGATTGCTTGTCATCACAAAGTTCCATGACCGTGTCATCACAATGCTCCATGGCCCTTGTCATCACAATGCTCTAGATTGCTTGTCATCACAAAGTTCCATGACCGTGTCATCACAATGCACCATGGCCCTTGTCATCACAATGCTCCAGAATTCTTGTCATCACAATGTTCCATGACCGTGTCATCACAATGCTCCATGGCCCTTGTCATCACAATGCTCCAGAATTCTTGCCATCACAATGTTCCATGACTGTGTCATCACAATGCTCCATGGCCCTTGTCATCACAATGCTCCAGAAATCTTGTCATCACAATGTTCCATGACCGTGTTATCACAATGCTCCATAATTCTTGTCATCACAATGTTCCATGATCGTGTCATCACAATGCTCCAGAATTCTTGTCATCACAATGTTCCATGACCGTGTCATCACAATGCTCCATGGCCCTTGTCATCACAATGCTCCAGAATTCTTGTCATCACAATATTCCATGACCGTGTCATCACAATGCTCCAGAATTCGTGTCATCACAATGTTCCATGACTGTGTCATCACAATGCTCCATAATTCTTGTCATCACAATATTCCATGACCGTGTCATCACAATGCTCCATAATTCTTGTCATCACAATGTTCCATGACCGTGTCATCACAATGCTCCAGAATTCTTGTCATCACAATTCTCCATGACACTTGTCATCACAAAGCTCCATGGCCCTTGTCATCACAATGCTCCAGAATTCTTGTCATCACAATATTCCATGACCGTGTCATCACAATGCTCCAGAATTCTTGTCATCACAATGTTCCATGACCGTGTCATCACAATGCTCCATAATTCTTGTCATCACAATGTTCCATGACCGTGTTATCACAATGCTCCATAATTCTTGTCATCACAATGTTCCATGATCGTGTCATCACAATGCTCCAGAATTCTTGTCATCACAATGTTCCATGACCGTGTCATCACAATGCTCCATGGCCCTTGTCATCACAATGCTCCAGAATTCTTGTCATCACAATATTCCATGACCGTGTCATCACAATGCTCCAGAATTCTTGTCATCACAATGTTCCATGACCGTGTCATCACAATGCTCCATAATTCTTGTCATCACAATATTCCATGACCGTGTCATCACAATGCTCCATAATTCTTGTCATCACAATGTTCCATGACCGTGTCATCACAATGCTCCAGAATTCTTGTCATCACAATTCTCCATGACACTTGTCATCACAATGCTCCATGGCCCTTGTCATCACAATCCTCCAGAATTCTTTCATCACAATGTTCCATGACCGTGTCATCACAATGCTCCATGTCCCTTGTCATCACAATGCTCCAGAATTCTTGTCATCACACTGTTCCAGGACCGTGTCATCACAATGCTCCATGGCCCTTGTCATCACAATGCTCCAGAATTCTTGTCATCACAATATTCCATGACCATGTCATCACAATGCTCCATATCCCTTTTCATCACAATGCTCCAGAATTCTTCTCATCACAATGTTCCATGACCGTGTCATCACAATGCTCCATAATTCTTGTCATCACAATGTTCCATGACCATGTCATCACAATGCTCCTTAATTCTTGTCATCACAATGATCAATGATCATGTCATCACAATGCTCCATGGCCCTTGTCATCACAATGCGCCAGAATTCTTGTCATCACATTGTTCCATGACCGTGTCATCACAATTCTCCATGGCCCTTGTCATCACAATGCTCAAGAATTCTTGTCATCACAATGTTCCATGACCGTGTCATCACAATGCTCCATGGCCCTTGTCATCACAATGCTCTAGATTGCTTGTCATCACAAAGTTCCATGACCGTGTCATCACAATGCACCATGGCCCTTGTCATCACAGTGCTCCAGAATTCTTGTCATCACAATGCTCCATGGCCCTTGTCATCACAATGCTCCAGAATTCTTGTCATCACAATGTTCCATGACCGTGTCATCACAATGCACCATGGCCCTTGTCATCACAATGCTCCAGAATTCTTGTCATCACAATGCTCCATGGCCCTTGTCATCACAATGCTCCAGAATTCTTTTCATCACAATGTTCCATGACCGTGTTATCACAATGCTCCATAATTCTTGTCATCACAATGTTCCATGATCGTGTCATCACAATGCTCCATAATACTTGTCATCACAATGTTCCATGACCGTGTCATCACAATGCTCCAGAATTCTTGTCATCACAATGTTCCATGACCGTGTCATCACAATGCTCCATGGCCCTTGTCATCACAATGCTCCAGAATTCTTGTCATCACAATATTCCATGACCGTGTCATCACAATGCTCCAGAATTCTTGTCATCACAATGTTCCATGACCGTGTCATCACAATGCTCCATAATTCTTGTCATCACAATATTCCATGACCGTGTCATCACAATGCTCCATAATTCTTGTCATCACAATGTTCCATGACCGTCTCATCACAATGCTCCAGAATTCTTGTCATCACAATGCTCCATGACACTTGTCATCACAATGCTCCATGGCACTTGTCATCACAATCCTCCAGAATTCTTTCATCACAATGTTCCATGACCGTGTCATCACAATGCTCCATGTCCCTTGTCATCACAATGCTCCAGAATTCTTGTCATCACACTGTTCCATGACCGTGTCATCACAATGCTCCATGGCCCTTGTCATCACAATGCTCCAGAATTCTTGTCATCACAATATTCCATGACCATGTCATCACAATGCTCCATGGCCCTTGTCATCACAATGCTCCAGAATACTTGTCATCACAATGTTCCATGACCGTGTCATCACAATGCTCCATAATTCTTGTCATCACAATATTCCATGACCGTGTCATCACAATGCTCCATAATTCTTGTCATCACAATGTTCCATGACCGTGTCATCACAATGCTCCAGAATTCTTGTCATCACAATGCTCCATGCCCCTTGTCATCACAATGCTCCATGGCCCTTGTCATCACAATCCTCCAGAATTCTTTCATCAAAATGTTCCATGACCGTGTCATCACAATGCTCCATGTCCCTTGTCATCACAATGCTCCAGAATTCTTGTCATCACAATGCTCCATGGCCCTTGTCATCACAATGCTCCAGAATTCTTGTCATCACAATGTTCCATGACCATGTCATCACAATTCTCCATGGCCCTTGTCATCACAATGCTCCAGAATTCTTGTCATCACAATGTTCCATGACCGTGTCATCACAATGCTCCATGGCCCTTGTCATCACAATGCTCCATGGCCCTTGTCATCACAATGCACCAGATTTCTTGTCATCACAATGTTCCATGACCGTGTCATCACAATGCTCCAGAATTCTTGTCATCACAATGCACCATGGCCTTTGTCATCACAATGCTCCAGAATTCTTGTCATCACAATGTTCCATGAGCGTGTCATCACAATGCTCCAGAATTCTTGTCATCACAATGTTCCATGACCGTGTCATCACAATGCTCCATGGCCCTTGTCATCACAATGCTCCATGGCCCTTGTCATCACAATGCACCAGATTTCTTGTCATCACAATGTTCCATGACCGTGTCATCACAATGCTCCAGAATTCTTGTCATCACAATGTTCCATGACCGTGTCATCACAATGCTCCAGAATTCTTGTCATCACAATGTTCCATGACCGTGTCATCACAATGCTCCATGGCCCTTGTCATCACAATGCTCCAGAATTCTTGCCATCACAATGTTCCATGACCGTGTCATCACAATGCTCCATGGCCCTTGTCATCACAATGCTCCAGAAATCTTGTCATCACAATGTTCCATGACCGTGTTATCACAATGCTCCATAATTCTTGTCATCACAATGTTCCATGACCGTGTCATCACAATGCTCCATAATACTTGTCATCACAATGTTCCATGACCGTGTCATCACAATGCTACATGACACTGGTCATCACAGTTCTCCATGACCTTTGTCATCACAATGCTCTATATAGTTTTTCATGACAATTCTAAATGACCACTTTAATCACTTTGCTTGCTGACCATTTTCATCACATTTCTCTATTGTCATTACAATTCCCCATGACCCCTTTCTTCACAATGCTCCATGATGCCTGTCATCACAATGCTCAATGGCTTTTGTTATTACAATGCTCCAGGACCAGTTTCATCACATTACTCCATCTCCCTTGTCATCACGGTGCACAATGAAAAGTTTCATTACAATTCTCCATGACACGTGTCATCACAATGCTCCAGAATTCTTGTCATCACAATGTTCCATGACCATGTCATCACAATTCTCCATGGCCCTTGTCATCACAATGCTCCAGAATTCTTGTCATCACAATGTTCCATGACCGTGTCATTACAATGCTCCATGGCCCTTGTCATCACAATGCTCCAGAATTCTTTTCATCACAATGTTCCATGAACGTGTCATTACAATGCTCCATAATTCTTGTCATCACAGTGTTCCATGAGCGTGTCATCACAATGCTCCAGAATTCTTGTCATCACAGTGTTCCATGACCGTGTCATCACAATGCTCCATGGCCCTTGTCATCACAATGCTCCAGAATTCTTTTCATCACAATGTTCCATGACCGTGTCATCACAATGCACCATGGCCTTTGTCATCACAATGCTCCAGAATTCTTGTCATCACAATGTTCCATGAGCGTGTCATCACAATGCTCCAGAATTCTTGTCATCACAATGTTCCATGACCGTGTCATAACAATGCTCCATGGCCCTTGTCATCACAATGCTCCATGGCCCTTGTCATCACAATGCACCAGATTTCTTGTCATCACAATGTTCCATGACCGTGTCATCACAATGCTCCAGAATTCTTGTCATCACAATGTTCCATGACCGTGTCATCACAATGCTCCAGAATTCTTGTCATCACAATGTTCCATGACCGTGTCATCACAATGCTCCATGGCCCTTGTCATCACAATGCTCCAGAATTCTTGCCATCACAATGTTCCATGACCGTGTCATCACAATGCTCCATGGCCCTTGTCATCACAATGCTCCAGAAATCTTGTCATCACAATGTTCCATGACCGTGTTATCACAATGCTCCATAATTCTTGTCATCACAATGTTCCATGACCGTGTCATCACAATGCTCCATAATACTTGTCATCACAATGTTCCATGACCGTGTCATCACAATGCTACATGACACTGGTCATCACAGTTCTCCATGACCTTTGTCATCACAATGCTCTATATAGTTTTTCATGACCATTGTAAATGACCACTTTAATCACTTTGCTTGCTGACCATTTTCATCACATTTCTCTATTGTCATTACAATTCCCCATGACCCCTTTCTTCACAATGCTCCATGATGCCTGTCATCACAATGCTCAATGGCTTTTGTTATTACAATGCTCCAGGACCAGTTTCATCACATTACTCCATCTCCCTTGTCATCACGGTGCACAATGAAAAGTTTCATTACAATTCTCCATGACACATGTCATCACAATGCTCCAGAATTCTTGTCATCACAATGTTCCATGACCATGTCATCACAATTCTCCATGGCCCTTGTCATCACAATGCTCCAGAATTCTTGTCATCACAATGTTCCATGACCGTGTCATTACAATGCTCCATGGCCCTTGTCATCACAATGCTCCAGAATTCTTTTCATCACAATGTTCCATGACCGTGTCATTACAATGCTCCATAATTCTTGTCATCACAGTGTTCCATGAGCGTGTCATCACAATGCTCCAAAATTCTTGTCATCACAATGTTCCATGACCGTGTCATCACAATGCTCCATGGCCCTTGTCATCACAATGCTCCAGAATTCTTTTCATCACAATGTTCCATGACCGTGTCATCACAATGCACCATGGCCTTTGTCATCACAATCCTCCAGAATTCTTTTCATCAAAATGTTCCATGACCGTGTCATCACAATGCTCCATGGCCCTTGTCATCACAATGCTCCTTAATTCTTGTCATCACAATGTTCCATGACCGTGTCATCACAATGCTACATGACCCTGGTCATCACAGTTCTCCATGACCTTTGCCATCACAATGCTCTATATAGTTTTTCATGACAATTGTAAATGACCACTTTAATCACTTTGCTTGCTGACCATTTTCGTCACATTTCTCTATTGTCATTACAATTTCCCATGACCCCTTTTTCACAATGCTCCATGACGCCTGTCATCACAATGCTCAATGGCTTTTGTTATCACAATGCTCCAGGACCAGTTTCATCACAATACTCCATCCCCCTTGTCATCACGGTGCACAATGAAACCTCTCATTACAATGCTCCATGACACTTGTCATCACAATGCTCCATGGCCCTTGTCTTCACAATGCTCCAGAATTCTTGTCATCACAATGTTCCATGACCGTGTCATCACAATGCTCCATGGCCATTGTCCTCACAATGCTCCAGAATTCTTGTCATCACAATGTTCCATGACCGTGTCATCACAATGCTCCATGGCCCTTGTCATCACAATGCTCCAGAATTCTTGTCATCACAATGTTCCATGACCGTCTTATCACAATGCTCCATAATTCTTGTCATCACAATATTCCATGACCGTGTCATCACAATGCTCCATGGCCCTTGTCATCAAAATTCTCCAGAATTCTTGTCATCACAATGTTCCATGACCGTGTTATCACAATGCTCCATAATTCTTGTCATCACAATGTTCCATGACCGTGTGATCACAATGCTCCATAATTCTTGTCATCACAATGTTCCATGACCTTGCCATCACAATGCTACATGACCCTGGTCATCACAGTTCTCCATGACCTTTCCCATCACAATGCTCTATATACTTTTTCATGACAATTCTAAATGACCCCTTTAATCACTTTGCTTGCTGACCATTTTCATAACATTTCTCTATTGTCATTACAATTCCCCATGACCCTTTTCTTCACAATGCTCCATGATGCCTGTCATCACAATGCTCAATGGCTTTTGTTATCACAATGCTCCAGGACCAGTTTCATCACATTACTCCATCTCCCTTGTCATCACGGTGCACAATGAAAAGTTTCATTACAATTCTCCATGACACATGTCATCACAATGCTCCAGAATTGTTGTCATCACAATGTTCCATGACCATGTCATCACAATTCTCCATGGCCCTTGTCATCACAATGCTCCAGAATTCTTGTCATCACAATGTTCCATGACCGTGTCATCACAATGCTCCATGGCCCTTGTCATCACAATGCTCCAGAATTCTTTTCATCACAACGTTCCATGACCGTGTCATCACAATGCTCCATGGCCCTTGTCATCATAATGCTTCAGAATTCTTGTCATCACAATGTTCCATGACCGTGTCATCACAATGCTCCATAATTCTTGTAATCACAATGTTCCATGAGCATGTCATCAGAATGCTCCAGAATTCTTGTCATCACAATGTTCCATGACCGTGTCATCACAATGCTCCATGGCCCTTGTCATCACAATGCTCCAGAACTCTTGTCATCACAATGTTCCATGACCGTGTCATCACAATGCTCCATGGCCCTTGTCATCACAATGCTCCAGAATTCTTGTCATCACCATGTTCCATGACCGTGTCATCACAATGCTCCATGGCCCTTGTCATCACAATGCTCCAGAATTCTTGTCATCACAATGTTCCATGACCGTGTCATCACAATGCTCCATAATTCTTGTCATCACGATGTTCCATGACCGTGTCATCACAATGCTACATGACCCTGGTCATCACAGTTCTCCATGACCTTTGCCATCACAATTCTCTATATAGATTTTCATGACAATTCTAAATGACCACTTTAATCACTTTGCTTGCTGACCATTTTCATCACATTTCTCTATTGTCATTACAATTTCCCATGACCCCTTTCTTCACAGTGCTCCATGATGCCTGTCATCACAATGCTCAATGGCTTTTGTTATCACAATGCTCCAGGACCAGTTTCATCACAATCCTCCATCCCCCTTGTCATCACGGTGCACAATGAAATCTCTCATTACAATGCTCCATGACACTTGTCATCACAATGCTCCATGGCCCTTGTCATTACAATCCTCCAGAATTCTTTCATCACAATGTTCCATGACCGTGTCATCACAAGGTTCCAGGACACTTGTCCTCACAATGATCCAAGATCACATTCATCACAGTGCTCCATGAACCCTGTCATCTCAATGCTCCATAGCCTTTGTATTCACAATGCTCCATGGCCCCTGTAATCACAGTGCTCCATGACCCTTTTCATCACAATGCTCCAAGACCGCTCTCAACACAATGCCCCATGACGCCTGACATCACAAATCTCCATAGCCTCTCTTACCAAAAAGCTCCATGATCGCTGTCAGCAGAATGTTCCATGACACTTTTCGTCACAATACTGCAAGACCACTGTCATGACAGAGTTCTCTGCCCATATCATCACAATGTTCCTTGTCACCTTTAATCACAATGCTCCAGAAATCTTTTTCATCGCAATGTTCCTTGACTGTATCATCACAATGCTCCATGGCCGTCATCAGCACAATATTCCAGAATTCTTGTCATCACAATGTTCCATGACCGTGTCATCACAATGCTCCATGGCCCTTGTCATCACAATGCTCCGGAATTCTTCTCATCACATTGTCCCATGACCGTGTCATCACAATGCTCCATGGCCCTTTTCAGCACAATGCTCCAGAATTCCTGTCATCACAATGTTCCATGACCGTGTCATCACAATGCTCCATGGCCCTTGTCATCACAATGCTCCAGAATTCTTGTCATCACAATGTTCCATACCGTGTCATCACAATGCTCCATGGCCATTGTCATCACAATGCTCCAGAATTCTTGTCATCACAATGTTCCATGGCCGTGTAATCACAATGCTCCATGGCCCTTGTCATCATAATGCTCCAGAATTCTTGTCATCACAATGTTCCATGACCGTATCATCACAATGCTCCATGGCCCTTGAGAGCACAATGCTCCAGAATTCTTGTCATCACAATGTTCCATGACCGTGTCATCACAATGTTCCATGGCCGTGTCATCACAATGCTCCATGGCCTTTGTCATCATAATGCTCCAGATTTCTTGTCATTACTATATTCCATGAACGTGTCATCACAATGCTCTATGGCGCTTGTCATCAGAATGCTCCAGAATTCTTGTCATCACAATGTTCCATGACCGTGTCATCACAATGCTCCATCGCATTTGTCATCAGAATGCCCCAGAATTCTTGTCATCAAAATGTTCCATGACCGTGTCATCACAATGCTCCATGGCCCTTGTCAGCACAATGCTCCAGAATTCTTGTCATCACAATGTTCCATGACCGTATCATTTCAATGCTCCATGGCGCTTCTCAGCACAATGCTCCAGAATTCTTCTCATCACAATGTTCCATGACTGTGTCATCACAATGCTCCATGGCCCGTTTCATCACAATGCTCCAGAATTCTTGTCATCACAATGTTCCATGACCGTGTCATCACAATGCTCCATGGCCCTTGTCATCACAATGCTCCAGAATACTTGTCATCACAATGTTCCATGACCGTGTCATCACAATGCTACATGACCCTGGTCATCACAGTTCTCCATGATCTTTGCCATCACAATGCTCTATATAGTTTTTCATGACCATTGTAAATGACCACTTTAATCACTTTGCTTGCTGACCATTTTCATCACATTTCTCTATTGTCATTACAATTTCCCATGACCCCTTTCTTCACAATGCTCCATGATGCCTGTCATCACAATGCTCAATGGCTTTTGTTATCACAATGCTCCAGGACCAGTTTCATCACAATACTCCATCCCCCTTGTCATCACGGTGCACAATGAAACCTCTCATTACAATTCTCCATGACACTTGTCATCACAATGCTCCATGGCCCTTGTCTTCACAATGCTCCAAAAATCTTGTCATCACCATGTTCCATGACCATGTCATCACAATTCTCCATGGCCCTTGTCATCACAATGCTGAAGAATTCTTGTCATCACAATGTTCCATGACCGTGTCATCACAATGCTCCATGGCCCTTGTCATCACAATGCTCTAGATTGCTTGTCATCACAAAGTTCCATGACCGTGTCATCACAATGCACCATGGCCCTTGTCATCACAATGCTCCAGAATTCTTGCCATCACAATGTTCCATGACCGTGTCATCACAATGCTCCATGGCCCTTGTCATCACAATGCTCCAGAAATCTTGTCATCACAATGTTCCATGACCGTGTTATCACAATGCTCCATAATTCTTGTCATCACAATGTTCCATGACCGTGTCATCACAATGCTCCATAATACTTGTCATCACAATGTTCCATGACCGTGTCATCACAATGCTACATGACACTGGTCATCACATTTCTCCATGAACTTTGTCATCACAATGCTCTATATAGTTTTTCATGACAATTCTAAATGACCACTTTAATCACTTTGCTTGCTGACCATTTTCATCACATTTCTCTATTGTCATTACAATTCCCCATGAACCCTTTCTTCACAATGCTCCATGATGCCTGTCATCACAATGCTCAATGGCTTTTGTTATTACAATGCTCCAGGACCAGTTTCAAAACATTACTCCATCTCCCTTGTCATCACGGTGCACAATGAAAAGTTTCATTACAATTCTCCATGACACATGTCATCACAATGCTCCAGAATTCTTGTCATCACAATGTTCCATGACCATGTCATCACAATTCTCCATGGCCCTTGTCATCACAATGCTCCAGAATTCTTGTCATCACAATGTTCCATGACCGTGCCATTACAATGCTCCATGGCCCTTGTCATCACAATGCTCCAGAATTCTTTTCATCACAATGTTCCATGACCGTGTCATCACAATGCTCCATGGCCCTTGTAATCATAAAGCTCCAGAATTCTTGTCATCACAATGATCCATGACCGTGTCATCACAATGCTCCATAATTCTTGTCATCACAGTGTTCCATGAGCGTGTCATCACAATGCTCCAGAATTCTTGTCATCACAATATTCCATGACCGTGTCATCACAATGCTCCATGGCCCTTGTCATCACAATGCTCCAGAATTCTTATCATCACAATGTTCTATGACCATGTCATCACAATGCTCCATAATTCTTGTCATCACAATGTTCCATGACCGTGTCATCACAATGCTACATGACCCTGGCCATCACAGTTCTACATGACCTTTGTCATCACAATGCTCTATGTAGTTTTTCATGACAATTCAAAATGACCACTTTAATCACTTTGCTTGCTGACCATTTTCATCACATTTCTCTATTGTCATTACAATTTCCCATGACCCTTTCTTCACAATGCTCCATGATGCCTGTCAGCACAATGCTCAATGGCTTTTGTTATCACAATGCTCCAGGACCACTTTCATCACAATACTCCATCCCCCTTGTCATCACGGTGCACAATGAAACCTCTCATTACAATGCTCCATGACACTTGTCATCACAATGCTCCATGCCCCTTGTCATCACAATGCTCCAGATTGCTTGTCATCACAAAATTCCGTGACCGTGTCATCACAATGCTCCATGGCCCTGGTCATCACAATGCTCCAGATTGCTTGTCATCACAAAGTTCCATGACCGTGTCATCACAATGCACCATGGCCCTTGTCATCACAATGCTCCAGAATTCTTGTCATCACAATGTTCCATGACCGTGTCATCATAGTGCTCCATGGCCCTTGTCATCACAATGCTCCAGAATTCTTGTCATCACAATGTTCCATGACCGTGTCATCACAATGCTCCATGGCCCTTGTCATCACAATGCTCCAGAATTCTTTTCATCACAATGTTCCATGACCGTGTCATCACAATGCTCCATGGCCCTTGTCATCATAATGCTCCAGAATTCTTGTCATCACAATGTTCCATGAAAGTGTCATCACAATGCTCCATGGCCCTTGTCATCACAATTCTCCAGAATTCTGGTCATCAAAATGTTCCATGACCGTGTCATCACAATGCTCCATGGCCCTTGTCATCACAATGCTCCAGAATTCTTGTCATCACAATGTTCCATGACCGTGTCATCACAATGCTCTATATAGTTTTTCATGACAATTCTAAATGACGACTTTAATCACTTTGCTTGCTGACTATTTTCATCACATTTCTCTATTGTCATTACAATTCCCCATGACCCCTTTTTTAACAATGCTCCATGATGCCTGTCATCACAATGCTCAATGGCTTTTGTTATCACAATGCTCCAGGACCAGTTTCATCACAATAATCCATCCCCCTTGTCATCACGGTGCACAATGAAAAGTTTCATTACAATGCTCCATGACACATGTCATCACAATGCTCCAGAATTCTTGTCATCACATTGTTCCATGACCGTGTCATCACAATGCTCCATGGCCCTTGTCATCACAATGCTCCATAATTCTTGTCATCACAATGTTCCATGACCGTGTCATCACAATGCTACATGACCCTGGTCATCACAGTTCTCCATGACCTTTGCCATCACAATGCTCTATATAGTTTTTCATGACAATTGTAAATGACCACTTTAATCACTTTGCTTGCTGACCAGTTTCATCACATTTCTCTATTGTCATTACAATTTCCCATGACCCCTTTCTTCACAATGCTCCATGATGCCTGTCATCACAATGCTCAAAGGCTTTTGTTATCATAATGCTCCAGGACCAGTTTCATCACAGTACTCCATCCCCCTTGTCATCACGGTGCACAATGAAACCACTCATTACAATGCTCCATGACACTTGTCATCACAATGCTCCATGGCCCTTGTCTTCACAATGCTCCAGAATTCTTGTCATCACCATGTTCCATGACCATGTCATCACAATTCTCCATGGCCCTTGTCATCACAATGCTCCAGAATTCTTGTCATCACAATGTTCCATGACCGTGTCATCACAATGCACCATGGCCCTTGTCATCACAATGATCCAGAATTCTTGTCATCACAATGTTCCATGACCGTGTCATCACAATGCTCCATTGCCCTTGTCATCACACTGCTCCAGAATTCTTGTCATCACAATGTTCCATGACCGTGTCATCACAATGCTCCATAATTCTTGTCATCACAATGTTCCATGACCGTGTCATCACAATGCTCCATGGCCCTTGTCATCACAATCCTCCAGAATTCTTTCATCACAATGTTCCATGACCGTGTCATCACAAGGTTCCAGGACACTTGTCATCACAATGATCCAAGATCACATTCATCACAGTGCTCCATGAACCCTGTCATCTCAATGCTCCATAGCCTTTGTATTCACAATGCTCCATGGCCCCTGTAATCACAGTGCTCCTTGACCCTTTTCATCACAATGCTCCAAGACCCCTCTCAACACAATGCCCCATGACGCCTGACATCACACATCTCCATAGCCTCTCTTACCAAAAAGCTCCATGATCGCTGTCAGCAGAATGTTCCATGACACTTTTCGTCACAATACTGCAAGACCACTGTCATGACAGAGTTCTCTGCCCATATCATCACAATGTTCCTTGTCACCTTTCATCACAATGCTCCAGAAATCTTTTTCATCGCAATATTCCTTGACTGTATCATCACAATGCTCCATGGCCGTCATCAGCACAATGCTCCAGAATTCTAGTCATCACAATGTTCCATGACCGTGTCATCACAATGCTCCATGGCCCTTGTCATCACAATGCTCCGGAATTCTTCTCATCACATTGTTCCATGACCGTGTCATCACAATGCTCCATGGCCCTTTTCAGCACAATGCTCCAGAATTCCTGTCATCACAATGTTCCATGACCGTGTCATCACAATGCTCCATGGCCCTTGTCATCACAATGCTCCAGAATTCTTGTCATCACAATGTTCCATACCGTGTCATCACAATGCTCCATGGCCATTGTCATCACAATGCTCCAGAATTCTTGTCATCACAATGTTCCATGGCCGTGTCATCACAATGCTCCATGGCCCTTGTCATCATAATGCTCCAGAATTCTTGTCATCACAATGTTCCATGACCGTATCATCACAATGCTCCATGGCCCTTGAGAGCACAATGCTCCAGAATTCTTGTCATCACAATATTCCATGACCGTGTCATCACAATGTTCCATGGCCGTGTCATCACAATGCTCCATGGCCCTTGTCATCATAATGCTCCAGATTTCTTGTCATTACTATATTCCATGAACGTGTCATCACAATGCTCTATGGCGCTTGTCATCAGAATGCTCCAGAATTCTTGTCATCACAATGTTCCATGACCGTGTCATCACAATGCTCCATCGCCTTTGTCATCAGAATGCTCCAGAATTCTTGTCATCAAAATGTTCCATGACCGTGTCATCACAATGCTCCATGGCCCTTGTCAGCACAATGCTCCAGAATTCTTGTCATCACAATGTTTCATGGTCGTGTCATCACAATGCTCCATGGCCCTTGTTATGACAATGCTCCAGAATTCTTCTCATCACAATGTTCCATGACCGTGTCATCACAATGCTCCATGGCCATTGTCCTCACAATGCTCCAGAATTCTTCTCATCACAATGTTCCATGGCCGTGTCATCACAATGCTCCATGGCCCTTGTCATCATAATGCTCCAGAATTCTTGTCATCACAATGCTCCATGACACTTGTCATCACAATGCTCCATGGCCCTTGTCATCACAATCCTCCAGAATTCTTTCATCACAATGTTCCATGACCGTGTCATCACAATGCTCCATGTCCCTTGTCATCACAATGCTCCAGAATTCTTGTCATCACAATGTTCCATGACCGTGTCATCACAATGCTCCATGGCCCTTGTCATCACAATGCTCCAGAATACTTGTCATCACAATGTTCCATGACCATGTCATCACAATGCTCCATGACACTTGTCATCACAATGCTCCAGAATACTTCTCATCACAATGTTCCAAGACCGTGTCATCACAATGCTCCATAATTCTTGTCATCACAATGTTCCATGATCATGTCATCACAATGCTCCTTAATTCTTGTCATCACAATGATCGATGACCATTTCATCACAATGCTCCATGGCCCTTGTCATCACAATGCGCCAGAATTCTTGTCATCACATTGTTCCATGACCGTGTCATCACAATGCTCCATGGCCCTTGTCATCACAATGCTCTATGTAGTTTTTCCTGACAATTCAAAATGACCACTTTAATCACTTTGCTTGTTGACCATTTTCATCACATTTCTCTATTGTCATTAAAATTTCCCATGACCCTTTCTTCACAATGCTCCATGATGCCTGTCAGCACAATGCTCAATGGCTTTTGTTATCACAATGCTCCAGGACCACTTTCATCACAATACTCCATCCCCCTTGTCATCACGGTGCACAATGAAACCTCTCATTACAATGCTCCATGACACTTGTCATCACAATGCTCCATGCCCCTTGTCATCACAATGCTCCAGATTGCTTGTCATCACAAAGTTCCGTGACCGTGTCATCACAATGCCCCATGGCCCTGGTCATCACAATGCTCCAGATTGCTTGTCATCACAAAGTTCCATGACCGTGTCATCACAATGCACCATGGCCCTTGTCATCACAATGCTCCAGAATTCTTGTCATCACAATGTTCCATGACCGTGTCATCACAATGCCCCATGGCCCTTGTCATCACAGTGCTCCAGAATTCTTTTCATCACAATGTTCCATGACCGTTTCATCACAATGCTCCATGGCCCTTGTCATCATAATGCTCCAGAATTTTTGTCATCACAATGTTCCATGAAAGTGTCATCACAATGCTCCATGACACATGTCATCACAATGCTCCAGAATTCTTGTCATCACAATGTTCCATGACCATGTCATCACAATTCTCCATGGCCCTTATCATCACAATGCTCCAGAATTCTTGTCATCACAATGTTGTATGACCGTGTCATCACAATGCTCCATGGCCCTTGTCATCACAATGCTCCAGAATTCTTGTCATCACAATGTTCAATGATCATGTCATCACAATGCTCCATGGCCCTTGTCATCACAATGCTCCAGAATTCTTGTCATCACTTTGTTCCATGACCGTGTCATCACAATGCTCCATGGCCCTTGTCATCACAATGCTCCAGAATTCTTGTTATCACAAAGTTCCATGACCGTGTCATCACAATGCTCCATAATTCTTGTCATCAAAATGTTCCATGACCGTGTCATCACAATGCTCCAGAATTCTTGTCATCACAATGTTCCATGACCGTGTCATCACAATGCTCCAGAATTCTTGTAATCACAATGCTCCAGAATTTTTGTCATCACAATGTTCCATGACCGTGTCATCACAATGCTCCAGAATTCTTTTCATCACAATGTTCCGTGACCATGTCATCACAATGCTCCTTAATTCTTGTCATCACAATGATCGATGACCATGTCATCACAATGCTCCGTGGCCCTTGTCATCACAATGCGCCAGAATTCTTGTCATCACATTGTTCCATGACCGTGTCATCACAATGCTCCATGGCCCTTGTCATCACAATGCTCCATAATTCTTGTCATCACAATGTTCCATGACCGTGTCATCACAATGCTACATGACCCTGGTCATCACAGTTCTCCATGACCTTTGCCATCACAATTCTCTATATAGTTTTTCATGACAATTGTAAATGACCACTTTAATCACTTTGCTTGCTGACCAGTTTCATCACATTTCTCTATTGTCATTACAATTTCCCATGACCCCTTTCTTCACAATGCTCCATGATGCCTGTCATCACAATGCTCAAAGGCTTTTGTTATCATAATGCTCCAGGACCAGTTTCATCACAGTACTCCATCCCCCTTGTCATCACGGTGCACAATGAAACCTCTCATTACAATGCTCCATGACACTTGTCATCACAATGCTCCATGGCCCTTGTCTTCACAATGCTCCAGAATTCTTGTCATCACCATGTTCCATGACCATGTCATCACAATTCTCCATGGCCCTTGTCATCACAATGCTCCAGAATTCTTGTCATCCCAATGTTCCATGACCGTGTCATCACAATGCACCATGGCCCTTGTCATCACAATGCTCCAGAATTCTTGTCATCACAATGTTCCATGACCGTGTCATCACAATGCTCCATGGCCCTTGTCATCACAATGCTCCAGAATTCTTGTCATCACAATGTTCCATGACCGTGTCATCACAATGCTCCATGGCCCTTGTCATCACAATGCTCCAGAATTCTTGTCATCACAATGTTCCATGACCGTGTCATCACAATGCTCCATAATTCTTGTCATCACAATGTTCCATGACCGTGTCATCACAATGCTCCATGGCCCTTGTCATCACAATCCTCCAGAATTCTTTCATCACAATGTTCCATGACCGTGTCATCACAAGGTTCCAGGACACTTGTCATCACAATGATCCAAGATCACATTCATCACAGTGCTCCATGAACCCTGTCATCTCAATGCTCCATAGCCTTTGTATTCACAATGCTCCATGGCCCCTGTAATCACAGTGCTCCATGACCCTTTTCATCACAATGCTCCAAGACCGCTCTCAACACAATGCCCCATGACGCCTGACATCACAAATCTCCATAGCCTCTCTTACCAAAAAGCTCCATGATCGCTGTCAGCAGAATGTTCCATGACACTTTTCGTCACAATACTGCAAGACCACTGTCATGACAGTGTTCTCTGCCCATATCATCACAATGTTCCTTGTCACCTTTAATCACAATGCTCCAGAAATCTTTTTCATCGCAATGTTCCTTGACTGTATCATCACAGTGCTCCATGGCCGTCATCAGCACAATGCTCCAGAATTCTAGTCATCACAATGTTCCATGACCGTGTCATCACAATGCTCCATGGCCCTTGTCATCACAATGCTCCGGAATTCTTCTCATCACATTGTTCCATGACCGTGTCATCACAATGCTCCATGGCCCTTTTCAGCACAATGCTCCAGAATTCCTGTCATCACAATGTTCCATGACCGTGTCATCACAATGCTCCATGGCCCTTGTCATCACAATGCTCCAGAATTCTTGTCATCACAATGTTCCATACCGTGTCATCACAATGCTCCATGGCCATTGTCATCACAATGCTCCAGAATTCTTGTCATCACAATGTTCCATGGCCGTGTCATCACAATGCTCCATGGCCCTTGTCATCATAATGCTCCAGAATTCTTGTCATCACAATGTTCCATGACCGTATCATCACAATGCTCCATGGCCCTTGAGAGCACAATGCTCCAGAATTCTTGTCATCACAATGTTCCATGACCGAGTCATCACAATGTTCCATGGCCGTGGCATCACAATGCTCCATGGCCCTTGTCATCATAATGCTCCAGATTTCTTGTCATTACTATATTCCATGAACGTGTCATCACAATGCTCTATGGCGCTTGTCATCAGAATGCTCCAGAATTCTTGTCATCACAATGTTCCATGGCCGTGTCATCACAATGCTCCATGGCCCTTGTCATCATAATGCTCCAGATTTCTTGTCATTACTATATTCCATGAACGTGTCATCACAATGCTCTATGGCGCTTGTCATCAGAATGCTCCAGAATTCTTGTCACCACAATGTTCCATGACCGTATCATCACAATGCTCCATGGCGCTTGTCAGCACAATGCTCCAGAATTCTTCTCATCACAATGTTCCATGACTGTGTCATCACAATGCTCCATGGCCCGTTTCATCACAATGCTCCAGAATTCTTGTCATCACAATATTCCATGACCGTGTCATCACAATGCTCCATAATTCTTGTCATCACAATGTTCCATGACCGTGTCATCACAATGCTCCAGAATTCTTGTCATCACAATGCTCCATGACACTTGTCATCACAATGCTCCATGGCCCTTGTCATCACAATCCTCCAGAATTCTTTCATCACAATGTTCCATGACCGTGTCATCACAATGCTCCATGTCCCTTGTCATCACAATGTTCCAGAATTCTTGTCATCACAATGTTCCATGACCGTGTCATCACAATGCTCCATAATTCTTGTCATCACAATGTTCCATGACCATGTCATCACAATGCTCCTTAATTCTTGTCATCACAATGATCGATGACCATGTCATCACAATGCTCCGTGGCCCTTGTCATCACAATGCGCCAGAATTCTTGTCATCACATTGTTCCATGACCGTGTCATCACAATGCTCCATGGCCCTTGTCATCACAATGCTCCATAATTCTTGTCATCACAATGTTCCATGACCGTGTCATCACAATGCTACATGACCCTGGTCATCACAGTTCTCCATGACCTTTGCCATCACAATGCTCTATATAGTTTTTCATGACAATTCTAAATGACCACTTTAATCACTTTGCTTGCTGACCATTTTCATCACATTTCTCTATTGTCATTACAATTCCCCATGACCCCTTTCTTCACAATGCTCCATGATGCCTGTCATCACAATGCTCAATGGCTTTTGTTATTACAATGCTCCAGGACCAGTTTCATCACATTACTCCATCTCCCTTGTCATCACGGTGCACAATGAAAAGTTTCATTACAATTCTCCATGACACATGTCATCACAATGCTCCAGAATTCTTGTCATCACAATGTTCCATGACCATGTCATCACAATTCTCCATGGCCCTTGTCATCACAATGCTCCAGAATTCTTGTCATCACAATGTTCCATGACCGTGTCATTACAATGCTCCATGGCCCTTGTCATCACAATGCTCCAGAATTCTTTTCATCACAATGTTCCATGACCGTGTCATCACAATGCTCCATGGCCCTTGTCATCATAATGCTCCAGAATTCTTGTCATCACAATGATCCATGACCGTGTCATCACAATGCTCCATAATTCTTGTCATCAGAATGTTCCATGACCGTGTCATCACAATGTTCCATGACCATGTCATCACAATGCTCCTTAATTCTTGTCATCACAATGATCGATGACCATGTCATCACAATGCTCCGTGGCCCTTGTCATCACAATGCGCCAGAATTCTTGTCATCACATTGTTCCATGACCGTGTCATCACAATGCTCCATGGCCCTTGTCATCACAATGCTCCATAATTCTTGTCATCACAATGTTCCATGACCGTGTCATCACAATGCTACATGACCCTGGTCATCACAGTTCTCCATGACCTTTGCCATCACAATGCTCTATATAGTTTTTCATGACAATTGTAAATGACCACTTTAATCACTTTGCTTGCTGACCAGTTTCATCACATTTCTCTATTGTCATTACAATTTCCCATGACCCCTTTCTTCACAATGCTCCATGATGCCTGTCATCACAATGCTCAAAGGCTTTTGTTATCATAATGCTCCAGGACCAGTTTCATCACAATACTCCATCCCCCTTGTCATTACGGTGCACAATGAAACCTCTCATTACAATGCTCCATGACACTTGTCATCACAATGCTCCATGGCCCTTGTCTTCACAATGCTCCAGAATTCGTGTCATCACCATGTTCCATGACCATGTCATCACAATTCTCCATGGCCCTTGTCATCACAATGCTCCAGAATTCTTGTCATCACAATGTTCCATGACCGTGTCATCACAATGCACCATGGCCCTTGTCATCACAATGCTCCAGAATTCTTGTCATCACAATGTTCCATGACCGTGTCATCACAATGCTCCATGGCCCTTGTCATCACAATGCTCCAGAATTCTTGTCATCACAATGTTCCATGACCGTGTCATCACAATGCTCCATGGCCCTTGTCATCACAATGCTCCAGAATTCTTGTCATCACAATACTCCATGACCGTGTCATCACAATGCTCCATGGCCCTTGTCATCACAATGCTCCAGAATTCTTGTCATCACAATGTTCCATGACCGTGTCATCACAATGCTCCATAATTCTTGTCATCACGATGTTCCATGACCGTGTCATCACAATGCTCCGGAATTCTTCTCATCACATTGTTCCATGACCGTGTCATCACAATGCTCCATGGCCCTTTTCAGCACAATGCTCCAGAATTCCTGTCATCACAATGTTCCATGACCGTGTCATCACAATGCTCCATGGCCCTTGTCATCACAATGCTCCAGAATTCTTGTCATCACAATGTTCCATACCGTGTCATCACAATGCTCCATGGCCATTGTCATCACAATGCTCCAGAATTCTTGTCATCACAATGTTCCATGGCCGTGTCATCACAATGCTCCATGGCCCTTGTCATCATAATGCTCCAGAATTCTTGTCATCACAATGTTCCATGACCGTATCATCACAATGCTCCATGGCCCTTGAGAGCACAATGCTCCAGAATTCTTGTCATCACAATGTTCCATGACCGAGTCATCACAATGTTCCATGGCCGTGGCATCACAATGCTCCATGGCCCTTGTCATCATAATGCTCCAGATTTCTTGTCATTACTATATTCCATGAACGTGTCATCACAATGCTCTATGGCGCTTGTCATCAGAATGCTCCAGAATTCTTGTCATCACAATGTTCCATGGCCGTGTCATCACAATGCTCCATGGCCCTTGTCATCATAATGCTCCAGATTTCTTGTCATTACTATATTCCATGAACGTGTCATCACAATGCTCTATGGCGCTTGTCATCAGAATGCTCCAGAATTCTTGTCACCACAATGTTCCATAACCGTATCATCACAATGCTCCATGGCGCTTGTCAGCACAATGCTCCAGAATTCTTCTCATCACAATGTTCCATGACTGTGTCATCACAATGCTCCATGGCCCGTTTCATCACAATGCTCCAGAATTCTTGTCATCACAATATTCCATGACCGTGTCATCACAATGCTCCATAATTCTTGTCATCACAATGTTCCATGACCGTGTCATCACAATGCTCCAGAATTCTTGTCATCACAATGCTCCATGACACTTGTCATCACAATGCTCCATGGCCCTTGTCATCACAATCCTCCAGAATTCTTTCATCACAATGTTCCATGACCGTGTCATCACAATGCTCCATGTCCCTTGTCATCACAATGTTCCAGAATTCTTGTCATCACAATGTTCCATGACCGTGTCATCACAATGCTCCATAATTCTTGTCATCACAATGTTCCATGACCATGTCATCACAATGCTCCTTAATTCTTGTCATCACAATGATCGATGACCATGTCATCACAATGCTCCGTGGCCCTTGTCATCACAATGCGCCAGAATTCTTGTCATCACATTGTTCCATGACCGTGTCATCACAATGCTCCATGGCCCTTGTCATCACAATGCTCCAAAATTCTTGTCATCACAATGTTCCATGACCGTGTCATCACAATGCTACATGACCCTGGTCATCACAGTTCTCCATGACCTTTGCCATCACAATGCTCTATATAGTTTTTCATGACAATTCTAAATGACCACTTTAATCACTTTGCTTGCTGACCATTTTCATCACATTTCTCAATTGTCATTACAATTCCCCAGGACCCCTTTCTTCACAATGCTCCATGATGCCTGTCATCACAATGCTCAATGGCTTTTGTTATTACAATGCTCCAGGACCAGTTTCATCACATTACTCCATCTCCCTTGTCATCACGGTGCACAATGAAAAGTTTCATTACAATTCTCCATGACACATGTCATCACAATGCTCCAGAATTCTTGTCATCACAATGTTCCATGACCATGTCATCACAATTCTCCATGGCCCTTGTCATCACAATGCTCCAGAATTCTTGTCATCACAATGTTCCATGACCGTGTCATTACAATGCTCCATAGCCCTTGTCATCACAATGCTCCATAATTCTTGTCATCAGAATGTTCCATGACCGTGTCATCACAATGTTCCATGACCATGTCATCACAATGCTCCTTAATTCTTGTCATCACAATGATCGATGACCATGTCATCACAATGCTCCGTGGCCCTTGTCATCACAATGCGCCAGAATTCTTGTCATCACATTGTTCCATGACCGTGTCATCACAATGCACCATGGCCCTTGTCATCACAATGCTCCAGAATTCTTGTCATCACAATGTTCCATGACCGTGTCATCACAATGCTCCATGGCCCTTGTCATCACAATGCTCCAGAATTCTTGTCATCACAATACTCCATGACCGTGTCATCACAATGCTCCATGGCCCTTGTCATCACAATGTTCCATGACCGTGTCATCACAATGCTACATGACCCTGGTCATCACAGTTCTCCATGACCTTTGCCATCACAATTCTCTATATAGATTTTCATGACAATTCTAAATGACCACTTTAATCACTTTGCTTGCTGACCATTTTCATCACATTTCTCTATTGTCATTACAATTCCCCATGACCCCTTTCTTCACAATGCTCCATGCTGCCTGTCATCACAATGCTCAATGGCTTTTGTTATCACAATGCTCCAGGACCAGTTTCATCACAATACTCCATCCCCCTTGTCATCACGGTGCACAATGAAATCTCTCATTACAATGCTCCATGACACTTGTCATCACAATGCTCCATGGCCCTTGTCATCACAATCCTCCAGAATTCTTTCATCACAATGTTCCATGACCGTGTCATCACAAGGTTCCAGGACACTTGTCATCACAATGATCCAAGATCACATTCATCACAGTGCTCCATGAACCCTGTCATCTCAATGCTCCATAGCCTTTGTATTCACAATGCTCCATGGCCCCTGTAATCACAGTGCTCCATGACCCTTTTCATCACAATGCTCCAAGACCGCTCTCAACACAATGCCCCATGACGCCTGACATCACAAATCTCCATAGCCTCTCTTACCAAAAAGCTCCATGATCGCTGTCAGCAGAATGTTCCATGACACTTTTCGTCACAATACTGCAAGACCACTGTCATGACAGAGTTCTCTGCCCATATCATCACAATGTTCCTTGTCACCTTTAATCACAATGCTCCAGAAATCTTTTTCATCGCAATGTTCCTTGACTGTATCATCACAATGCTCCATGGCCGTCATCAGCACAATGCTCCAGAATTCTTGTCATCACAATGTTCCATGACCGTGTCATCACAATGCTCCATGGCCCTTGTCATCACAATGCTCCGGAATTCTTCTCATCACATTGTTCCATGACCGTGTCATCACAATGCTCCATGGCCCTTTTCAGCACAATGCTCCAGAATTCCTGTCATCACAATGTTCCATGACCGTGTCATCACAATGCTCCATGGCCCTTGTCATCACAATGCTCCAGAATTCTTGTCATCACAATGTTCCATGACCGTGTCATCACAATGCTACATGACCCTGGTCATCACAGTTCTCCATGATCTTTGCCATCACAATGCTCTATATAGTTTTTCATGACCATTGTAAATGACCACTTTAATCACTTTGCTTGCTGACCATTTTCATCACATTTCTCTATTGTCATTACAATTTCCCATGACCCCTTTCTTCACAATGCTCCATGATGCCTGTCATCACAATGCTCAATGGCTTTTGTTATCACAATGCTCCAGGACCAGTTTCATCACAATACTCCATCCCCCTTGTCATCACGGTGCACAATGAAACCTCTCATTACAATTCTCCATGACACTTGTCATCACAATGCTCCATGGCCCTTGTCTTCACAATGCTCCAGAATTCTTGTCAGCACCATGTTCCATGACCATATCATCACAATTCTCCATGGCCCTTGTCATCACAATGCTCAAGAATTCTTGTCATCACAATGTTCCATGACCGTGTCATCACAATGCTCTAGATTGCTTGTCATCACAAAGTTCCATGACCGTGTCATCACAATGCACCATGGCCCTTGTCATCACAATGCTCCAGAATTCTTTTCATCACAATGTTGCATGACCGTGTCATCACAATGCTCCATGGCCCTTGTCATCACAATGCTCCAGAAATCTTGTCATCACAATGTTCCATGACCGTGTTATCACAATGCTCCATAATTCTTGTCATCACAATGTTCCATGACCGTGTCATCACAATGCTCCATGGCCCTTGTCATCATAATGCTCCAGAATTCTTGTCATCACAATGTTCCATGACCGTGTCATCACAATGCTCCATAATTCTTGTCATCAGAATGTTCCATGACCGTGTCATCACAATGTTCCATGACCATGTCATCACAATGCTCCTTAATTCTTGTCATCACAATGATCGATGACCATGTCATCACAATGCTCCGTGGCCCTTGTCATCACAATGCGCCAGAATTCTTGTCATCACATTGTTCCATGACCGTGTCATCACAATGCTCCATGGCCCTTGTCATCACAATGCTCCATAATTCTTGTCATCACAATGTTCCATGACCGTGTCATCACAATGCTACATGACCCTGGTCATCACAGTTCTCCATGACCTTTGCCATCACAATGCTCTATATAGTTTTTCATGACAATTGTAAATGACCACTTTAATCACTTTGCTTGCTGACCAGTTTCATCACATTTCTCTATTGTCATTACAATTTCCCATGACCCCTTTCTTCACAATGCTCCATGATGCCTGTCATCACAATGCTCAAAGGCTTTTGTTATCATAATGCTCCAGGACCAGTTTCATCACAATACTCCATCCCCCTTGTCATTACGGTGCACAATGAAACCTCTCATTACAATGCTCCATGACACTTGTCATCACAATGCTCCATGGCCCTTGTCTTCACAATGCTCCAGAATTCGTGTCATTACCATGTTCCATGACCATGTCATCACAATTCTCCATGGCCCTTGTCATCACAATGCTCCAGAATTCTTGTCATCACAATGTTCCATGACCGTGTCATCACAATGCACCATGGCCCTTGTCATCACAATGCTCCAGAATTCTTGTCATCACAATGTTCCATGACCGTGTCATCACAATGCTCCATGGCCCTTGTCATCACAATGCTCCAGAATTCTTGTCATCACAATACTCCATGACCGTGTCATCACAATGCTCCATGGCCCTTGTCATCACAATGCTCCAGAATTCTTGTCATCACAATGTTCCATGACCGTGTCATCACAATGCTACATGACCCTGGTCATCACAGTTCTCTATGACCTTTGCCATCACAATTCTCTATATAGATTTTCATGACAATTCTAAATGACCACTTTAATCACTTTGCTTGCTGACCATTTTCATCACATTTCTCTATTGTCATTACAATTTCCCATGACCCCTTTCTTCACAATGCTCCATGCTGCCTGTCATCACAATGCTCAATGGCTTTTGTTATCACAATGCTCCAGGACCAGTTTCATCACAATACTCCATCCCCCTTGTCATCACGGTGCACAATGAAATCTCTCATTACAATGCTCCATGACACTTGTCATCACAATGCTCCATGGCCCTTGTCATCACAATCCTCCAGAATTCTTTCATCACAATGTTCCATGACCGTGTCATCACAAGGTTCCAGGACACTTGTCATCACAATGATCCAAGATCACATTCATCACAGTGCTCCATGAACCCTGTCATCTCAATGCTCCATAGCCTTTGTATTCACAATGCTCCATGGCCCCTGTAATCACAGTGCTCCATGACCCTTTTCATCACAATGCTCCAAGACCGCTCTCAACACAATGCCCCATGACGCCTGACATCACAAATCTCCATAGCCTCTCTTACCAAAAAGCTCCATGATCGCTGTCAGCAGAATGTTCCATGACACTTTTCGTCACAATACTGCAAGACCACTGTCATGACAGAGTTCTCTGCCCATATCATCACAATGTTCCTTGTCACCTTTAATCACAATGCTCCAGAAATCTTTTTCATCGCAATGTTCCTTGACTGTATCATCACAATGCTCCATGGCCGTCATCAGCACAATGCTCCAGAATTCTTGTCATCACAATGTTCCATGACCGTGTCATCACAATGCTCCATGGCCCTTGTCATCACAATGCTCCGGAATTCTTCTCATCACATTGTTCCATGACCGTGTCATCACAATGCTCCATGGCCCTTTTCAGCACAATGCTCCAGAATTCCTGTCATCACAATGTTCCATGACCGTGTCATCACAATGCTCCATGGCCCTTGTCATCACAATGCTCCAGAATTCTTGTCATCACAATGTTCCATGACCGTGTCATCACAATGCTACATGACCCTGGTCATCACAGTTCTCCATGATCTTTGCCATCACAATGCTCTATATAGTTTTTCATGACCATTGTAAATGACCACTTTAATCACTTTGCTTGCTGACCATTTTCATCACATTTCTCTATTGTCATTACAATTTCCCATGACCCCTTTCTTCACAATGCTCCATGATGCCTGTCATCACAATGCTCAATGGCTTTTGTTATCACAATGCTCCAGGACCAGTTTCATCACAATACTCCATCCCCCTTGTCATCACGGTGCACAATGAAACCTCTCATTACAATTCTCCATGACACTTGTCATCACAATGCTCCATGGCCCTTGTCTTCACAATGCTCCAGAATTCTTGTCAGCACCATGTTCCATGACCATATCATCACAATTCTCCATGGCCCTTGTCATCACAATGCTTAAGAATTCTTGTCATCACAATGTTCCATGACCGTGTCATCACAATGCTCTAGATTGCTTGTCATCACAAAGTTCCATGACCGTGTCATCACAATGCACCATGGCCCTTGTCATCACAATGCTCCAGAATTCTTGTCATCACAATGTTCCATGACCGTGTCATCACAATGCTCCATGGCCCTTGTCATCACAATGCTCCAGAATTTTTGCCATCACAATGTTCCATGACCGTGTCATCACAATGCTCCATGGCCCTTGTCATCACAATGCTCCAGAAATCTTGTCATCACAATGTTCCATGACCGTGTTATCACAATGCTCCATAATTCTTGTCATCACAATGTTCCATGACCGTGTCATCACAATGCTCCATAATACTTGTCATCACAATGTTCCATGACCGTGTCATCACAATGCTACATGACACTGGTCATCACAGTTCTCCATGACCTTTGTCATCACAATGCTCTACATAGTTTTTCATGACCATTGTAAATGACCACTTTAATCACTTTGCTTGCTGACCATTTTCATCACATTTCTCTATTGTCATTACAATTCCCCATGACCCCTTTCTTCACAATGCTCCATGATGCCTGTCATCACAATGCTCAATGGCTTTTGTTATTACAATGCTCCAGGACCAGTTTCATCACATTACTCCATCTCCCTTGTCATCACGGTGCACAATGAAAAGTTTCATTACAATTCTCCATGACACATGTCATCACAATGCTCCAGAATTCTTGTCATCACAATGTTCCATGACCATGTCATCACAATTCTCCATGGCCCTTGTCATCACAATGCTCCAGAATTCTTGTCATCACAATGTTCCATGACCGTGTCATTACAATGCTCCATGGCCCTTGTCATCACAATGCTCCAGAATTCTTTTCATCACAATGTTCCATGACCGTGTCATCACAATGCTCCATAATTCTTGTCATCACAATGTTCCATGACCGTGTCATCACAATGCTCCATAATACTTGTCATCACAATGTTCCATGACCGTGTCATCACAATGCTACATGACCCTGGTCATCACAGTTCTCCATGACCTTTGTCATCACAATGCTCTATATAGTTTTTCATGCAATGCTACATGACCCTGGTCATCACAGTTCTCCATGACCTTTGTCATCACAATGCTCTATATAGTTTTTCATGACAATTCTAAATGACCACTTTAATCACTTTGCTTGCTGACCATTTTCATCACATTTCTCTATTGTCATTACAATTCCCCATGACCCCTTTCTTCACAATGCTCCATGATGCCTGTCATCACAATGCTCAATGGCTTTTGTTATTACAATGCTCCAGGACCAGTTTCATCACAATACTCCATCCCCATTGTCATCACGGTACACAATGAAACCTCTCATTACAATGCTCCATGACACTTGTCATCACAATGCTCCATGGCCCTTGTCATCACAATGCTCCAGATTGTTTTCATCACAAAGTTCCGTGACCGTGTCATCACAATGCACCATGGCCCTTGTCATCACAATGCTCCAGAATTCTTTTCATCACAATGTTCCATGACCGTGTCATCACAATGCTCCATGGCCCTTGTCATCACAGTGCTCCAGAATTCTGGTCATCACAATGTTCCATAACCGTGTCATCACAATGCTCCAGAATTCTTTTCATCACAATGTTCCATGACCGTGTCATCACAATGCTCCATGGCCCTTGTCATCATAATGCTCCAGAATTCTTGTCATCACAATGATCCATGACCGTGTCATCACAATGCTCCATAATTCTTGTCATCACAATGTTCCATGACCGTGTCATCACAATGTTCCATGACCATGTCATCACAATGCTCCTTAATTCTTGTCATCACAATGATCGATGACCATGTCATCACAATGCTCCGTGGCCCTTGTCATCACAATGCGCCAGAATTCTTGTCATCACATTGTTCCTTGACCGTGTCATCACAATGCTCCATGGCCCTTGTCATCACAATGCTCCATAATTCTTGTCATCACAATGTTCCATGACCGTGTCATCACAATGCTACATGACCCTGGTCATCACAGTTCTCCATGACCTTTGTCATCACAATGCTCTATATAGTTTTTCATGACAATTCTAAATGACCACTTTAATCACTTTGCTTGCTGACCATTTTCATCACATTTCTCTATTGTCATTACAATTCCCCATGACCCCTTTCTTCACAATGCTCCATGATGCCTGTCATCACAATGCTCAATGGCTTTTGTTATTACAATGCTCCAGGACCAGTTTCATCACAATACTCCATCCCCATTGTCATCACGGTACACAATGAAACCTCTCATTACAATGCTCCATGACACTTGTCATCACAATGCTCTATGGCCCTTGTCATCACAATGCTCCAGATTGTTGTCATCACAAAGTTCCGTGACCGTGTCATCACAATGCACCATGGCCCTTGTCATCACAATGCTCCAGAATTCTTTTCATCACAATGTTCCATGACCGTGTCATCACAATGCTCCATGGCCCTTGTCATCACAATGCTCCAGAATTCTGGTCATCACAATGTTCCATGACCGTGTCATCACAATGTTCCATGACCATGTCATCACAATGCTCCTTAATTCTTGTCATCACAATGATCGATGACCATGTCATCACAATGCTCCGTGGCCCTTGTCATCACAATGCGCCAGAATTCTTGTCATCACATTGTTCCATGACCGTGTCATCACAATGCTCCATGGCCCTTGTCATCACAATGCTCCAGAATTCTGGTCATCACAATGTTCCATAACCGTGTCATCACAATGCTCCAGAATTCTTGTCATCACAATGTTCCATGACCGTGTCATCAAAATGCTCCATGGCCCTTGTCATCATAATGCTCCAGAATTCTTGTCATCACAATGATCCATGACCGTGTCATCACAATGCTCCATAATTCTTGTCATCACAATGTTCCATGACCGTGTCATCACAATGTTCCATGACCATGTCATCACAATGCTCCTTAATACTTGTCATCACAATGATCGATGACCATGTCATCACAATGCTCCATGGCCCTTGTCATCACAATGCTCCAGAATTCTTGTCATCACAATGTTCCATGACCGTGTCATCACAATGCTCCATGGCCCTTGTCATCACAATGCTCCAGAATTCTTGTCATCACAATGTTCCATGACCGTGTCATCACAATGCTCCATAATACTTCTCATCACAATGTTCCATGACCGTGTCATCACAATGCTCCATGGCCCTTGTCATCACAATGCTCCAGAATTCTGGTCATCACAATGTTCCATAACCGTGTCATCACAATGCTCCAGAATTTTTGTCATCACAATGTTCCATGACCGTGTCATCACAATGCTCCATGGCCCTTGTCATCATAATGCTCCAGAATTCTTGTCATCACAATGATCCATGACCGTGTCATCACAATGCTCCATAATTCTTGTCATCACAATGTTCCATGACCGTGTCATCACAATGTTCCATGACCATGTCATCACAATGCTCCTTAATTCTTGTCATCACAATGATCGATGACCATGTCATCACAATGCTCCGTGGCCCTTGTCATCACAATGCGCCAGAATTCTTGTCATCACATTGTTCCATGACCGTGTCATCACAATGCTCCATGGCCCTTGTCATCACAATGCTCCAGAATTCTGGTCATCACAATGTTCCATAACCGTGTCATCACAATGCTCCAGAATTCTTGTCATCACAATGTTCCATGACCGTGTCATCACAATGCTCCATGGCCCTTGTCATCATAATGCTCCAGAATTCTTGTCATCACAATGATCCATGACCGTGTCATCACAATGCTCCATAATTCTTGTCATCACAATGTTCCATGACCGTGTCATCACAATGTTCCATGACCATGTCATCACAATGCTCCTTAATTCTTGTCATCACAATGATCGATGACCATGTCATCACAATGCTCCATGGCCCTTGTCATCACAATGCTCCAGAATTCTTGTCATCACAATGTTCCATGACCGTGTCATTACAATGCTCCATGGCCCTTGTCATCACAATGCTCCAGAATTCTTGTCATCACAATGTTCCATGACCGTGTCATCACAATGCTCCATAATACTTGTCATCACAATGTTCCATGACCGTGTCATCACAATGCTCCATGGCCCTTGTCATCACAATGCTCCAGAATTCTTGTCATCACAATGTTCCATGACCGTGTCATCACAATGCTCCATGGCCCTTGTCATCACAATGCTCCAGAATTCTTGTCATCACAATGTTCCATGACCGTGTCATCACAATGCACCATGGCCCTTGTCATCACAATGCTCCAGAATTCTTGTCATCACAATGTTCCATGACCGTGTCATCACAATGCTCCATGGCCCTTGTCATCACAATGCTCCAGAATTCTTGTCATCACAATGTTCCATGACCGTGTCATCACAATGCTCCATGGCCCTTGTCATCACAATGCTCCAGAATTCTTGTCATCACAATGTTCCATGACCGTGTCATCACAATGCTCCATAATTGTTGTCATCACAATGTTCCATGACCGTGTCATCACAATGCTACATGACCCTGGTCATCACAGTTCTCCATGACCTTTGTCATCACAATGCTCTATATAGTTTTTCATGACAATTCTAAATGACCACTTTAATCACTTTGCTTGCTGACCATTTTCATCACATTTCTCTATTGTCATTACACTTCCCCATGACCCCTTTCTTCACAATGCTCCATGATGCCTGTCATCACAATGCTCAATGGCTTTTGTTATTACAATGCTCCAGGACCAGTTTCATCACAATACTCCATCCCCATTGTCATCACGGTACACAATGAAACCTCTCATTACAATGCTCCATGACACTTGTATCACAATGCTCCATGGCCCTTGTCATCACAATGCTCCAGATTGTTGTCATCACAAAGTTCCGTGACCGTGTCATCACAATGCACCATGGCCCTTGTCATCACAATGCTCCAGAATTCTTTTCATCACAATGTTCCATGACCGTGTCATCACAATGCTCCATGGCCCTTGTCATCACAATGCTCCAGAATTCTGGTCATCACAATGTTCCATAACCGTGTCATCACAATGCTCCAGAATTCTTGTCATCACAATGTTCCATGACCGTGTCATCACAATGCTCCATGGCCCTTGTCATCATAATGCTCCAGAATTCTTGTCATCACAATGATCCATGACCGTGTCATCACAATGCTCCATAATTCTTGTCATCACAATGTTCCATGACCGTGTCATCACAATGTTCCATGACCATGTCATCACAATGCTCCTTAATTCTTGTCATCACAATGATCGATGACCATGTCATCACAATGCTCCGTGGCCCTTGTCATCACAATGCGCCAGAATTCTTGTCATCACATTGTTCCATGACCGTGTCATCACAATGCTCCATGGCCCTTGTCATCACAATGCTCCATAATTCTGGTCATCACAATGTTCCATGACCGTGTCATCACAATGCTACATGACCCTGGTCATCACAGTTCTCCATGACCTTTGTCATCACAATGCTCTATATAGTTTTTCATGACAATTGTAAATGACCACTTTAATCACTTTGCTTGCTGACCAGTTTCATCACATTTCTCTATTGTCATTACAATTTCCCATGACCCCTTTCTTCACAATGCTCCATGATGCCTGTCATCACAATGCTCAAAGTCTTTTGTTATCATAATGCTCCAGGACCAGTTTCATCACAATACTCCATCCCCCTTGTCATCACGGTGCACAATGAAACCTCTCATTACAATGCTCCATGACACTTGTCATCACAATGCTCCATGGCCCTTGTCTTCACAATGCTCCAGAATTCTTGTCATCACCATGTTCCATGACCATGTCATCACAATTCTCCATGGCCCTTGTCATCACAATGCTCCAGAATTCTTGTCATCACAATGTTCCATGACCGTGTCATCACAATGCACCATGGCCCTTGTCATCACAATGCTCCAGAATTCTTGTCATCACAATGTTCCATGACCGTGTCATCACAATGCTCCATGGCCCTTGTCATCACAATGCTCCAGAATTCTTGTCATCACCATGTTCCATGACCGTGTCATCACAATGCTCCATAATTCTTGTCATCACAATGTTCCATGACCGTGTCATCACAATGCTACATGACCCTGGTCATCACAGTTCTCCATGACCTTTGCCATCACAATTCTCTATATAGATTTTCATGACAATTCTAAATGACCACTTTAATCACTTTGCTTGCTGACCATTTTCATCACATTTCTCTATTGTCATTACAATTTCCCATGACCCCTTTCTTCACAATGCTCCATGATGCCTGTCATCACAATGCTCAATGGCTTTTGTTATCACAATGCTCCAGGACCAGTTTCATCACAATACTCCATCCCCCTTGTCATCACGGTGCACAATGAAATCTCTCATTACAATGCTCCATGACACTTGTCATCACAATGCTCCATGGCCCTTGTCATCACAATCCTCCAGAATTCTTTCATCACAATGTTCCATGACCGTGTCATCACAAGGTTCCAGGACACTTGTCATCACAATGATCCAAGATCACATTCATCACAGTGCTCCATGAACCCTGTCATCTCAATGCTCCATAGCCTTTGTATTCACAATGCTCCATGGCCCTTGTCATCACAATGCTCCAGAATTCTTTTCATCACAATGTTCCATGACCGTGTCATCACAGTGCTCCATGGCCCTTGTCATCATAAAGCTCCAGAATTCTTGTCATCACAATGATCCATGACAGTGTCATCACAATGCTCCATAATTCTTGTCATCACAGTGTTCCATGAGCGTGTCATCACAATGCTCCAGAATTCTTGTCATCACAATATTCCATGACCGAATCATCACAATGCTCCATGGCCCTTGTCATCACAATGCTCCAGAATTCTTGTCATCACAATGTTCTATGACCATGTCATCACAATGCTCCATAATTCTTGTCATCACAATGTTCCATGACCGTGTCATCACAATGCTACATGACCCTGGCCATCACAGTTCTCCATGACCTTTGTCATCACAATGCTCTATGTAGTTTTTCCTGACAATTCAAAATGACCACTTTAATCACTTTGCTTGTTGACCATTTTCATCACATTTCTCTATTGTCATTACAATTTCCCATGACCCTTTCTTCACAATGCTCCATGATGCCTGTCAGCACAATGCTCAATGGCTTTTGTTATCACAATGCTCCAGGACCACTTTCATCACAATACTCCATCCCCCTTGTCATCACGGTGCACAATGAAACCTCTCATTACAATGCTCCATGACACTTGTCATCACAATGCTCCATGCCCCTTGTCATCACAATGCTCCAGATTGCTTGTCATCACAAAGTTCCGTGACCGTGTCATCACAATGCCCCATGGCCCTGGTCATCACAATGCTCCAGATTGCTTGTCATCACAAAGTTCCATGACCGTGTCATCACAATGCACCATGGCCCTTGTCATCACAATGCTCCAGAATTCTTGTCATCACAATGTTCCATGACCGTGTCATCACAATGCCCCATGGCCCTTGTCATCACAATGCTCCAGAATTCTTTTCATCACAATGTTCCATGACCGTGTCATCACAATGCTCCATGGACCTTGTCATCATAATGCTCCAGAATTCTTGTCATCACAATGTTCCATGAAAGTGTCATCACAATGCTCCATGACACATGTCATCACAATGCTCCAGAATTCTTGTCATCACAATGTTCCATGACCATGTCATCACAATTCTCCATGGCCCTTATCATCACAATGCTCCAGAATTCTTGTCATCACAATGTTGTATGACCGTGTCATCACAATGCTCCATGGCCCTTGTCATCACAATGCTCCAGAATTCTTGTCATCACAATGTTCACTGATCATGTCATCACAATGCTCCATGGCCCTTGTCATCACAATGCTCCAGAATTCTTGTCATCACTTTGTTCCATGACCGTGTCATCACAATGCTCCTTGGCCCTTGTCATCACAATGCTCCAGAATTCTTGTTATCACAAAGTTCCATGACCGTGTCATCACAATGCTCCATAATTCTTGTCATCAAAATGTTCCATGACCGTGTCATCACAATGCTCCAGAATTCTTGTCATCACAATGTTCCATGACCGTGTCATCACAATGCTCCAGAATTCTTGTAATCACAATGCTCCAGAATTCTTGTCATCACAATGTTCCATGACCGTGTCATCACAATGCTCCAGAATTCTTGTCATCAAAATGTTCCATGACCATATCATCACAATGCTCCATGTCCCTTGTCATCACAATGCCCCAGAATTCTTCTCATCACAATGTTCCATGACCGTGTCATCACAATGCTCCATAATTCTTGTCATCACAATGTTCCATGACCATGTCATCACAATGCTCCTTAATTCTTGTCATCACAATGATCGATGACCATGTCATCACAATGCTCCGTGGCCCTTGTCATCACAATGCGCCAGAATTCTTGTCATCACATTGTTCCATGATCGTGTCATCACAATGCTCCATGGCCCTTGTCATCACAATGCTCCATAATTCTTGTCATCACAATGTTCCATGACCGTGTCATCACAATGCTACATGACCCTGGTCATCACAGTTCTCCATGACCTTTGCCATCACAATTCTCTATATAGTTTTTCATGACAATTGTAAATGACCACTTTAATCACTTTGCTTGCTGACCAGTTTCATCACATTTCTCTATTGTCATTACAATTTCCCATGACCCCTTTCTTCACAATGCTCCATGATGCCTGTCATCACAATGCTCAAAGGCTTTTGTTATCATAATGCTCCAGGACCAGTTTCATCACAGTACTCCATCCCCCTTGTCATCACGGTGCACAATGAAACCTCTCATTACAATGCTCCATGACACTTGTCATCACAATGCTCCATGGCCCTTGTCTTCACAATGCTCCAGAATTCGTGTCATCACCATGTTCCATGACCATGTCATCACAATTCTCCATGGCCCTTGTCATCACAATGCTCCAGAATTCTTGTCATCCCAATGTTCCATGACCGTGTCATCACAATGCACCATGGCCCTTGTCATCACAATGCTCCAGAATTCTTGTCATCACAATGTTCCATGACCGTGTCATCACAATGCTCCATGGCCCTTGTCATCACAATGCTCCAGAATTCTTGTCATCACAATGTTCCATGACCGTGTCATCACAATGCTCCATGGCCCTTGTCATCACAATGCTCCAGAATTCTTGTCATCACAATGTTCCATGACCGTGTCATCACAATGCTCCATAATTCTTGTCATCACAATGTTCCATGACCGTGTCATCACAATGCTCTTTGGCCCTTGTCATCACAATCCTCCAGAATTCTTTCATCACAATGTTCCATGACCGTGTCATCACAAGGTTCCAGGACACTTGTCATCACAATGATCCAAGATCACATTCATAACAGTGCTCCATGAATCCTGTCATCTCAATGCTCCATAGCCTTTGTATTCACAATGCTCCATGGCCCCTGTAATCACAGTGCTCCATGACCCTTTTCATCACAATGCTCCAAGACCGCTCTCAACACAATGCCCCATGACGCCTGACATCACAAATCTCCATAGCCTCTCTTACCAAAAAGCTCCATGATCGCTGTCAGCAGAATGTTCCATGACACTTTTCGTCACAATACTGCAAGACCACTGTCATGACAGTGTTCTCTGCCCATATCATCACAATGTTCCTTGTCACCTTTAATCACAATGCTCCAGAAATCTTTTTCATCGCAATGTTCCTTGACTGTATCATCACAGTGCTCCATGGCCGTCATCAGCACAATGCTCCAGAATTCTAGTCATCACAATGTTCCATGACCGTGTCATCACAATGCTCCATGGCCCTTGTCATCACAATGCTCCAGAATTCTTGTCATCACAATGTTCCATGACCGTGTCATCACAATGCTCCATAATTGTTGTCATCACAATGTTCCATGACCGTGTCATCACAATGCTACATGACCCTGGTCATCACAGTTCTCCATGACCTTTGTCATCACAATGCTCTATATAGTTTTTCATGACAATTCTAAATGACCACTTTAATCACTTTGCTTGCTGACCATTTTCATCACATTTCTCTATTGTCATTACACTTCCCCATGACCCCTTTATTCACAATGCTCCATGATGCCTGTCATCACAATGCTCAATGGCTTTTGTTATTACAATGCTCCAGGACCAGTTTCATCACAATACTCCATCCCCATTGTCATCACGGTACACAATGAAACCTCTCATTACAATGCTCCATGACACTTGTCATCACAATGCTCCATGGCCCTTGTCATCACAATGCTCCAGATTGTTGTCATCACAAAGTTCCGTGACCGTGTCATCACAATGCACCATGGCCCTTGTCATCACAATGCTCCAGAATTCTTTTCATCACAATGTTCCATGACCGTGTCATCACAATGCTCCATGGCCCTTGTCATCACAATGCTCCAGAATTCTGGTCATCACAATGTTCCATAACCGTGTCATCACAATGCTCCAGAATTCTTGTCATCACAATGTTCCATGACCGTGTCATCACAATGCTCCATGGCCCTTGTCATCATAATGCTCCAGAATTCTTGTCATCACAATGATCCATGACCGTGTCATCACAATGCTCCATAATTCTTGTCATCACAATGTTCCATGACCGTGTCATCACAATGTTCCATGACCATGTCATCACAATGCTCCTTAATTCTTGTCATCACAATGATCGATGACCATGTCATCACAATGCTCCGTGGCCCTTGTCATCACAATGCGCCAGAATTCTTGTCATCACATTGTTCCATGACCGTGTCATCACAATGCTCCATGGCCCTTGTCATCACAATGCTCCATAATTCTGGTCATCACAATGTTCCATGACCGTGTCATCACAATGCTACATGACCCTGGTCATCACAGTTCTCCATGACCTTTGTCATCACAATGCTCTATATAGTTTTTCATGACAATTGTAAATGACCACTTTAATCACTTTGCTTGCTGACCAGTTTCATCACATTTCTCTATTGTCATTACAATTTCCCATGACCCCTTTCTTCACAATGCTCCATGATGCCTGTCATCACAATGCTCAAAGTCTTTTGTTATCATAATGCTCCAGGACCAGTTTCATCACAATACTCCATCCCCCTTGTCATCACGGTGCACAATGAAACCTCTCATTACAATGCTCCATGACACTTGTCATCACAATGCTCCATGGCCCTTGTCTTCACAATGCTCCAGAATTCTTGTCATCACCATGTTCCATGACCATGTCATCACAATTCTCCATGGCCCTTGTCATCACAATGCTCCAGAATTCTTGTCATCACAATGTTCCATGACCGTGTCATCACAATGCACCATGGCCCTTGTCATCACAATGCTCCAGAATTCTTGTCATCACAATGTTCCATGACCGTGTCATCACAATGCTCCATGGCCCTTGTCATCACAATGCTCCAGAATTCTTGTCATCACAATGTTCCATGACCGTGTCATCACAATGCTCCATGGCCCTTGTCATCACAATGCTCCAGAATTCTTGTCATCACCATGTTCCATGACCGTGTCATCACAATGCTCCATAATTCTTGTCATCACAATGTTCCATGACCGTGTCATCACAATGCTACATGACCCTGGTCATCACAGTTCTCCATGACCTTTGCCATCACAATTCTCTATATAGATTTTCATGACAATTCTAAATGACCACTTTAATCACTTTGCTTGCTGACCATTTTCATCACATTTCTCTATTGTCATTACAATTTCCCATGACCCCTTTCTTCACAATGCTCCATGATGCCTGTCATCACAATGCTCAATGGCTTTTGTTATCACAATGCTCCAGGACCAGTTTCATCACAATACTCCATCCCCCTTGTCATCACGGTGCACAATGAAATCTCTCATTACAATGCTCCATGACACTTGTCATCACAATGCTCCATGGCCCTTGTCATCACAATCCTCCAGAATTCTTTCATCACAATGTTCCATGACCGTGTCATCACAAGGTTCCAGGACACTTGTCATCACAATGATCCAAGATCACATTCATCACAGTGCTCCATGAACCCTGTCATCTCAATGCTCCATAGCCTTTGTATTCACAATGCTCCATGGCCCTTGTCATCACAATGCTCCAGAATTCTTTTCATCACAATGTTCCATGACCGTGTCATCACAGTGCTCCATGGCCCTTGTCATCATAAAGCTCCAGAATTCTTGTCATCACAATGATCCATGACAGTGTCATCACAATGCTCCATAATTCTTGTCATCACAGTGTTCCATGAGCGTGTCATCACAATGCTCCAGAATTCTTGTCATCACAATATTCCATGACCGAATCATCACAATGCTCCATGGCCCTTGTCATCACAATGCTCCAGAATTCTTGTCATCACAATGTTCTATGACCATGTCATCACAATGCTCCATAATTCTTGTCATCACAATGTTCCATGACCGTGTCATCACAATGCTACATGACCCTGGCCATCACAGTTCTCCATGACCTTTGTCATCACAATGCTCTATGTAGTTTTTCCTGACAATTCAAAATGACCACTTTAATCACTTTGCTTGTTGACCATTTTCATCACATTTCTCTATTGTCATTACAATTTCCCATGACCCTTTCTTCACAATGCTCCATGATGCCTGTCAGCACAATGCTCAATGGCTTTTGTTATCACAATGCTCCAGGACCACTTTCATCACAATACTCCATCCCCCTTGTCATCACGGTGCACAATGAAACCTCTCATTACAATGCTCCATGACACTTGTCATCACAATGCTCCATGCCCCTTGTCATCACAATGCTCCAGATTGCTTGTCATCACAAAGTTCCGTGACCGTGTCATCACAATGCCCCATGGCCCTGGTCATCACAATGCTCCAGATTGCTTGTCATCACAAAGTTCCATGACCGTGTCATCACAATGCACCATGGCCCTTGTCATCACAATGCTCCAGAATTCTTGTCATCACAATGTTCCATGACCGTGTCATCACAATGCCCCATGGCCCTTGTCATCACAATGCTCCAGAATTCTTTTCATCACAATGTTCCATGACCGTGTCATCACAATGCTCCATGGCCCTTGTCATCATAATGCTCCAGAATTCTTGTCATCACAATGTTCCATGAAAGTGTCATCACAATGCTCCATGACACATGTCATCACAATGCTCCAGAATTCTTGTCATCACAATGTTCCATGACCATGTCATCACAATTCTCCATGGCCCTTATCATCACAATGCTCCAGAATTCTTGTCATCACAATGTTGTATGACCGTGTCATCACAATGCTCCATGGCCCTTGTCATCACAATGCTCCAGAATTCTTGTCATCACAATGTTCAATGATCATGTCATCACAATGCTCCATGGCCCTTGTCATCACAATGCTCCAGAATTCTTGTCATCACTTTGTTCCATGACCGTGTCATCACAATGCTCCATGGCCCTTGTCATCACAATGCTCCAGAATTCTTGTTATCACAAAGTTCCATGACCGTGTCATCACAATGCTCCATAATTCTTGTCATCAAAATGTTCCATGACCGTGTCATCACAATGCTCCAGAATTCTTGTCATCACAATGTTCCATGACCGTGTCATCACAATGCTCCAGAATTCTTGTAATCACAATGCTCCAGAATTCTTGTCATCACAATGTTCCATGACCGTGTCATCACAATGCTCCAGAATTCTTGTCATCAAAATGTTCCATGACCATATCATCACAATGCTCCATGTCCCTTGTCATCACAATGCCCCAGAATTCTTCTCATCACAATGTTCCATGACCGTGTCATCACAATGCTCCATAATTCTTGTCATCACAATGTTCCATGACCATGTCATCACAATGCTCCTTAATTCTTGTCATCACAATGATCGATGACCATGTCATCACAATGCTCCGTGGCCCTTGTCATCACAATGCGCCAGAATTCTTGTCATCACATTGTTCCATGACCGTGTCATCACAATGCTCCATGGCCCTTGTCATCACAATGCTCCATAATTCTTGTCATCACAATGTTCCATGACCGTGTCATCACAATGCTACATGACCCTGGTCATCACAGTTCTCCATGACCTTTGCCATCACAATTCTCTATATAGTTTTTCATGACAATTGTAAATGACCACTTTAATCACTTTGCTTGCTGACCAGTTTCATCACATTTCTCTATTGTCATTACAATTTCCCATGACCCCTTTCTTCACAATGCTCCATGATGCCTGTCATCACAATGCTCAAAGGCTTTTGTTATCATAATGCTCCAGGACCAGTTTCATCACAGTACTCCATCCCCCTTGTCATCACGGTGCACAATGAAACCTCTCATTACAATGCTCCATGACACTTGTCATCACAATGCTCCATGGCCCTTGTCTTCACAATGCTCCAGAATTCTTGTCATCACCATGTTCCATGACCATGTCATCACAATTTTCCATGGCCCTTGTTATCACAATGCTCCAGAATTCTTGTCATCCCAATGTTCCATGACCGTGTCATCACAATGCTCCATGGCCCTTGTCATCACAATGCTCCAGAATTCTTGTCATCACAATGTTCCATGACCGTGTCATCACAATGCTCCATGGCCCTTGTCATCACAATGCTCCAGAATTCTTGTCATCACAATGTTCCATGACCGTGTCATCACAATGCTCCATAATTCTTGTCATCACAATGTTCCATGACCGTGTCATCACAATGCTCTTTGGCCCTTGTCATCACAATCCTCCAGAATTCTTTCATCACAATGTTCCATGACCGTGTCATCACAAGGTTCCAGGACACTTGTCATCACAATGATCCAAGATCACATTCATCACAGTGCTCCATGAACCCTGTCATCTCAATGCTCCATAGCCTTTGTATTCACAATGCTCCATGGCCCCTGTAATCACAGTGCTCCATGACCCTTTTCATCACAATGCTCCAAGACCGCTCTCAACACAATGCCCCATGACGCCTGACATCACAAATCTCCATAGCCTCTCTTACCAAAAAGCTCCATGATCGCTGTCAGCAGAATGTTCCATGACACTTTTCGTCACAATACTGCAAGACCACTGTCATGACAGTGTTCTCTGCCCATATCATCACAATGTTCCTTGTCACCTTTAATCACAATGCTCCAGAAATCTTTTTCATCGCAATGTTCCTTGACTGTATCATCACAGTGCTCCATGGCCGTCATCAGCACAATGCTCCAGAATTCTAGTCATCACAATGTTCCATGACCGTGTCATCACAATGCTCCATGGCCCTTGTCATCACAATGCTCCGGAATTCTTCTCATCACATTGTTCCATGACCGTGTCATCACAATGCTCCATGGCCCTTTTCAGCACAATGCTCCAGAATTCCTGTCATCACAATGTTCCATGACCGTGTCATCACAATGCTCCATGGCCCTTGTCATCACAATGCTCCAGAATTCTTGTCATCACAATGTTCCATACCGTGTCATCACAATGCTCCATGGCCATTGTCATCACAATGCTCCAGAATTCTTGTCATCACAATGTTCCATGGCCGTGTCATCACAATGCTCCATGGCCCTTGTCATCATAATGCTCCAGAATTCTTGTCATCACAATGTTCCATGACCGTATCATCACAATGCTCCATGGCCCTTGAGAGCACAATGCTCCAGAATTCTTGTCATCACAATGTTCCATGACCGAGTCATCACAATGTTCCATGGCCGTGGCATCACAATGCTCCATGGCCCTTGTCATCATAATGCTCCAGATTTCTTGTCATTACTATATTCCATGAACGTGTCATCACAATGCTCTATGGCGCTTGTCATCAGAATGCTCCAGAATTCTTGTCATCACAATGTTCCATGGCCGTGTCATCACAATGCTCCATGGCCCTTGTGATCATAATGCTCCAGATTTCTTGTCATTACTATATTCCATGAACGTGTCATCACAATGCTCTATGGCGCTTGTCATCAGAATGCTCCAGAATTCTTGTCACCACAATGTTCCATGACCGTATCATCACAATGCTCCATGGCGCTTGTCAGCACAATGCTCCAGAATTCTTCTCATCACAATGTTCCATGACTGTGTCATCACAATGCTCCATGGCCCGTTTCATCACAATGCTCCAGAATTCTTGTCATCACAATATTCCATGACCGTGTCATCACAATGCTCCATAATTCTTGTCATCACAATGTTCCATGACCGTGTCATCACAATGCTCCAGAATTCTTGTCATCACAATGCTCCATGACACTTGTCATCACAATGCTCCATGGCCCTTGTCATCACAATCCTCCAGAATTCTTTCATCACAATGTTCCATGACCGTGTCATCACAATGCTCCATGTCCCTTGTCATCACAATGTTCCAGAATTCTTGTCATCACAATGTTCCATGACCGTGTCATCACAATGCTCCATAATTCTTGTCATCACAATGTTCCATGACCATGTCATCACAATGCTCCTTAATTCTTGTCATCACAATGATCGATGACCATGTCATCACAATGCTCCGTGGCCCTTGTCATCACAATGCGCCAGAATTCTTGTCATCACATTGTTCCATGACCGTGTCATCACAATGCTCCATGGCCCTTGTCATCACAATGCTCCATAATTCTTGTCATCACAATGTTCCATGACCGTGTCATCACAATGCTACATGACCCTGGTCATCACAGTTCTCCATGACCTTTGCCATCACAATGCTCTATATAGTTTTTCATGACAATTCTAAATGACCACTTTAATCACTTTGCTTGCTGACCATTTTCATCACATTTCTCTATTGTCATTACAATTCCCTATGACCCCTTTCTTCACAATGCTCCATGATGCCTGTCATCACAATGCTCAATGGCTTTTGTTATTACAATGCTCCAGGACCAGTTTCATCACATTACTCCATCTCCCTTGTCATCACGGTGCACAATGAAAAGTTTCATTACAATTCTCCATGACACATGTCATCACAATGCTCCAGAATTCTTGTCATCACAATGTTCCATGACCATGTCATCACAATTCTCCATGGCCCTTGTCATCACAATGCTCCAGAATTCTTGTCATCACAATGTTCCATGACCGTGTCATTACAATGCTCCATGGCCCTTGTCATCACAATGCTCCAGAATTCTTTTCATCACAATGTTCCATGACCGTGTCATCACAATGCTCCATGGCCCTTGTCATCATAATGCTCCAGAATTCTTGTCATCACAATGATCCATGACCGTGTCATCACAATGCTCCATAATTCTTGTCATCACAATGTTCCATGACCGTGTCATCACAATGTTCCATGACCATGTCATCACAATGCTCCTTAATTCTTGTCATCACAATGATCGATGACCATGTCATCACAATGCTCCGTGGCCCTTGTCATCACAATGCGCCAGAATTCTTGTCATCACATTGTTCCATGACCGTGTCATCACAATGCTCCATGGCCCTTGTCATCACAATGCTCCATAATTCTTGTCATCACAATGTTCCATGACCGTGTCATCACAATGCTACATGACCCTGGTCATCACAGTTCTCCATGACCTTTGCCATCACAATGCTCTATATAGTTTTTCATGACAATTCTAAATGACCACTTTAATCACTTTGCTTGCTGACCAGTTTCATCACATTTCTCTATTGTCATTACAATTTCCCATGACCCCTTTCTTCACAATGCTCCATGATGCCTGTCATCACAATGCTCAAAGGCTTTTGTTATCATAATGCTCCAGGACCAGTTTCATCACAATACTCCATCCCCCTTGTCATTACGGTGCACAATGAAACCTCTCATTACAATGCTCCATGACACTTGTCATCACAATGCTCCATGGCCCTTGTCTTCACAATGCTCCAGAATTCGTGTCATCACCATGTTCCATGACCATGTCATCACAATTCTCCATGGCCCTTGTCATCACAATGCTCCAGAATTCTTGTCATCACAATGTTCCATGACCGTGTCATCACAATGCACCATGGCCCTTGTCATCACAATGCTCCAGAATTCTTGTCATCACAATGTTCCATTACCGTGTCATCACAATGCTCCATGGCCCTTGTCATCACAATGCTCCAGAATTCTTGTCATCACAATACTCCATGACCGTGTCATCACAATGCTCCATGGCCCTTGTCATCACAATGCTCCAGAATTCTTGTCATCACAATGTTCCATGACCGTGTCATCACAATGCTCCATAATTCTTGTCATCACGATGTTCCATGACCGTGTCATCACAATGCTACATGACCCTGGTCATCACAGTTCTCCATGACCTTTGCCATCACAATTCTCTATATAGATTTTCATGACAATTCTAAATGACCACTTTAATCACTTTGCTTGCTGACCATTTTCATCACATTTCTCTATTGTCATTACAATTCCCCATGACCCCTTTCTTCACAATGCTCCATGATGCCTGTCATCACAATGCTCAATGGCTTTTGTTATCACAATGCTCCAGGACCAGTTTCATCACAATACTCCATCCCCCTTGTCATCACGGTGCACAATGAAATCTCTCATTACAATGCTCCATGACACTTGTCATCACAATGCTCCATGGCCCTTGTCATCACAATGTTCCATGACCGTGTCATCACAAGGTTCCAGGACACTTGTCATCACAATGATCCAAGATCACATTCATCACAGTGCTCCATGAACCCTGTCATCTCAATGCTCCATAGCCTTTGTATTCACAATGCTCCATGGCCCCTGTAATCACAGTGCTCCATGACCCTTTTCATCACAATGCTCCAAGACCGCTCTCAACACAATGCCCCATGACGCCTGACATCACAAATCTCCATAGCCTCTCTTACCAAAAAGCTCCATGATCGCTGTCAGCAGAATGTTCCATGACACTTTTCGTCACAATACTGCAAGACCACTGTCATGACAGAGTTCTCTGCCCATATCATCACAATGTTCCTTGTCACCTTTAATCACAATGCTCCAGAAATCTTTTTCATCGCAATGTTCCTTGACTGTATCATCACAATGCTCCATGGCCGTCATCAGCACAATGCTCCAGAATTCTTGTCATCACAATGTTCCATGACCGTGTCATCACAATGCTCCATGGCCCTTGTCATCACAATGCTCCGGAATTCTTCTCATCACATTGTTCCATGACCGTGTCATCACAATGCTCCATGGCCCTTTTCAGCACAATGCTCCAGAATTCCTGTCATCACAATGTTCCATGACCGTGTCATCACAATGCTCCATGGCCCTTGTCATCACAATGCTCCAGAATTCTTGTCATCACAATGTTCCATGACCGTGTCATCACAATGCTACATGACCCTGGTCATCACAGTTCTCCATGATCTTTGCCATCACAATGCTCTATATAGTTTTTCATGACCATTGTAAATGACCACTTTAATCACTTTGCTTGCTGACCATTTTCATCACATTTCTCTATTGTCATTACAATTTCCCATGACCCCTTTCTTCACAATGCTCCATGATGCCTGTCATCACAATGCTCAATGGCTTTTGTTATCACAATGCTCCAGGACCAGTTTCATCACAATACTCCATCCCCCTTGTCATCACGGTGCACAATGAAACCTCTCATTACAATTCTCCATGACACTTGTCATCACAATGCTCCATGGCCCTTGTCTTCACAATGCTCCAGAATTCTTGTCAGCACCATGTTCCATGACCATATCATCACAATTCTCCATGGCCCTTGTCATCACAATGCTCAAGAATTCTTGTCATCACAATGTTCCATGACCGTGTCATCACAATGCTCTAGATTGCTTGTCATCACAAAGTTCCATGACCGTGTCATCACAATGCACCATGGCCCTTGTCATCACAATGCTCCAGAATTCTTGTCATCACAATGTTCCATGACCGTGTCATCACAATGCTCCATGGCCCTTGTCATCACAATGCTCCAGAATTTTTGCCATCACAATGTTCCATGACCGTGTCATCACAATGCTCCATGGCCCTTGTCATCACAATGCTCCAGAAATCTTGTCATCACAATGTTCCATGACCGTGTTATCACAATGCTCCATAATTCTTGTCATCACAATGTTCCATGACCGTGTCATCACAATGCTCCATAATACTTGTCATCACAATGTTCCATGACCGTGTCATCACAATGCTACATGACACTGGTCATCACAGTTCTCCATGACCTTTGTCATCACAATGCTCTATATAGTTTTTCATGACCATTGTAAATGACCACTTTAATCACTTTGCTTGCTGACCATTTTCATCACATTTCTCTATTGTCATTACAATTCCCCATGACCCCTTTCTTCACAATGCTCCATGATGCCTGTCATCACAATGCTCAATGGCTTTTGTTATTACAATGCTCCAGGACCAGTTTCATCACATTACTCCATCTCCCTTGTCATCACGGTGCACAATGAAAAGTTTCATTACAATTCTCCATGACACATGTCATCACAATGCTCCAGAATTCTTGTCATCACAATGTTCCATGACCATGTCATAACAATTCTCCATGGCCCTTGTCATCACAATGCTCCAGAATTCTTGTCATCACAATGTTCCATGACCGTGTCATTACAATGCTCCATGGCCCTTGTCATCACAATGCTCCAGAATTCTTTTCATCACAATGTTCCATGACCGTGTCATCACAATGCTCCATGGCCCTTGTCATCATAATGCTCCAGAATTCTTGTCATCACAATGATCCATGACCGTGTCATCACAATGCTCCATAATTCTTGTCATCACAATGTTCCATGACCGTGTCATCACAATGTTCCATGACCATGTCATCACAATGCTCCTTAATTCTTGTCATCACAATGATCGATGACCATGTCATCACAATGCTCCGTGGCCCTTGTCATCACAATGCGCCAGAATTCTTGTCATCACATTGTTCCATGACCGTGTCATCACAATGCTCCATGGCCCTTGTCATCACAATGCTCCATAATTCTTGTCATCACAATGTTCCATGACCGTGTCATCACAATGCTACATGACCCTGGTCATCACAGTTCTCCATGACCTTTGCCATCACAATGCTCTATATAGTTTTTCATGACAATTGTAAATGACCACTTTAATCACTTTGCTTGCTGACCAGTTTCATCACATTTCTCTATTGTCATTACAATTTCCCATGACCCCTTTCTTCACAATGCTCCATGATGCCTGTCATCACAATGCTCAAAGGCTTTTGTTATCATAATGCTCCAGGACCAGTTTCATCACAATACTCCATCCCCCTTGTCATTACGGTGCACAATGAAACCTCTCATTACCATGCTCCATGACACTTGTCATCACAATGCTCCATGGCCCTTGTCTTCACAATGCTCCAGAATTCGTGTCATCACCATGTTCCATGACCATGTCATCACAATTCTCCATGGCCCTTGTCATCACAATGCTCCAGAATTCTTGTCATCACAATGTTCCATGACCGTGTCATCACAATGCACCATGGCCCTTGTCATCACAATGCTCCAGAATTCTTGTCATCACAATGTTCCATGACCGTGTCATCACAATGCTCCATGGCCCTTGTCATCACAATGCTCCAGAATTCTTGTCATCACAATACTCCATGACCGTGTCATCACAATGCTCCATGGCCCTTGTCATCACAATGCTCCAGAATTCTTGTCATCACAATGTTCCATGACCGTGTCATCACAATGCTCCATAATTCTTGTCATCACGATGTTCCATGACCGTGTCATCACAATGCTACATGACCCTGGTCATCACAGTTCTCCATGACCTTTGCCATCACAATTCTCTATATAGATTTTCATGACAATTCTAAATGACCACTTTAATCACTTTGCTTGCTGACCATTTTCATCACATTTCTCTATTGTCATTACAATTCCCCATGACCCCTTTCTTCACAATGCTCCATGATGCCTGTCATCACAATGCTCAATGGCTTTTGTTATCACAATGCTCCAGGACCAGTTTCATCACAATACTCCATCCCCCTTGTCATCACGGTGCACAATGAAATCTCTCATTACAATGCTCCATGACACTTGTCATCACAATGCTCCATGGCCCTTGTCATCACAATCCTCCAGAATTCTTTCATCACAATGTTCCATGACCGTGTCATCACAAGGTTCCAGGACACTTGTCATCACAATGATCCAAGATCACATTCATCACAGTGCTCCATGAACCCTGTCATCTCAATGCTCCATAGCCTTTGTATTCACAATGCTCCATGGCCCCTGTAATCACAGTGCTCCATGACCCTTTTCATCACAATGCTCCAAGACCGCTCTCAACACAATGCCCCATGACGCCTGACATCACAAATCTCCATAGCCTCTCTTACCAAAAAGCTCCATGATCGCTGTCAGCAGAATGTTCCATGACACTTTTCGTCACAATACTGCAAGACCACTGTCATGACAGAGTTCTCTGCCCATATCATCACAATGTTCCTTGTCACCTTTAATCACAATGCTCCAGAAATCTTTTTCATCGCAATGTTCCTTGACTGTATCATCACAATGCTCCATGGCCGTCATCAGCACAATGCTCCAGAATTCTTGTCATCACAATGTTCCATGACCGTGTCATCACAATGCTCCATGGCCCTTGTCATCACAATGCTCCGGAATTCTTCTCATCACATTGTTCCATGACCGTGTCATCACAATGCTCCATGGCCCTTTTCAGCACAATGCTCCAGAATTCCTGTCATCACAATGTTCCATGACCGTGTCATCACAATGCTCCATGGCCCTTGTCATCACAATGCTCCAGAATTCTTGTCATCACAATGTTCCATGACCGTGTCATCACAATGCTACATGACCCTGGTCATCACAGTTCTCCATGATCTTTGCCATCACAATGCTCTATATAGTTTTTCATGACCATTGTAAATGACCACTTTAATCACTTTGCTTGCTGACCATTTTCATCACATTTCTCTATTGTCATTACAATTCCCCATGACCCCTTTCTTCACAATGCTCCATGATGCCTGTCATCACAATGCTCAATGGCTTTTGTTATTACAATGCTCCAGGACCAGTTTCATCACATTACTCCATCTCCCTTGTCATCACGGTGCACAATGAAAAGTTTCATTACAATTCTCCATGACACATGTCATCACAATGCTCCAGAATTCTTGTCATCACAATGTTCCATGACCATATCATCACAATTCTCCATGGCCCTTGTCATCACAATGCTCCAGAATTCTTGTCATCACAATGTTCCATGACCGTGTCATTACAATGCTCCATGGCCCTTGTCATCACAATGCTCCAGAATTCTTTTCATCACAATGTTCCATGACCGTGTCATCACAATGCTCCATGGCCCTTGTCATCATAATGCTCCAGAATTCTTGTCATCACAATGATCCATGACCGTGTCATCACAATGCTCCATAATTCTTGTCATCACAATGTTCCATGACCGTGTCATCACAATGTTCCATGACCATGTCATCACAATGCTCCTTAATTCTTGTCATCACAATGATCGATGACCATGTCATCACAATGCTCCGTGGCCCTTGTCATCACAATGCGCCAGAATTTTGTCATCACATTGTTCCATGACCGTGTCATCACAATGCTCCATGGCCCTTGTCATCACAATGCTCCAGAATTCTGGTCATCACAATGTTCCATAACCGTGTCATCACAATGCTCCAGAATTCTTGTCATCACAATGTTCCATGACCGTGTCATCACAATGCTCCATGGCCCTTGTCATCATAATGCTCCAGAATTCTTGTCATCACAATGATCCATGACCGTGTCATCACAATGCTCCATAATTCTTGTCATCACAATGTTCCATGACCGTGTCATCACAATGTTCCATGACCATGTCATCACAATGCTCCTTAATTCTTGTCATCACAATGATCGATGACCATGTCATCACAATGCTCCATGGCCCTTGTCATCACAATGCTCCAGAATTCTTGTCATCACAATGTTCCATGACCGTGTCATCACAAGGTTCCAGGACACTTGTCATCACAATGATCCAAGATCACATTCATCACAGTGCTCCATGAACCCAGTCATCTCAATGCTCCATAGCCTTTGTATTCACAATGCTCCATGGCCCCTGTAATCACAGTGCTCCATGACCCTTTTCATCACAATGCTCCAAGACCGCTCTCAACACAATGCCCCATGACGCCTGACATCACAAATCTCCATAGCCTCTCTTACCAAAAAGCTCCATGATCGCTGTCAGCAGAATGTTCCATGACACTTTTCGTCACAATACTGCAAGACCACTGTCATGACAGAGTTCTCTGCCCATATCATCACAATGTTCCTTGTCACCTTTAATCACAATGCTCCAGAAATCTTTTTCATTGCAATGTTCCTTGACTGTATCATCACAATGCTCCATGGCCGTCATCAGCACAATGCTCCAGAATTCTTGTCATCACAATGTTCCATGACCGTGTCATCACAATGCTCAATGGCTTTTGTTATTACAATGCTCCAGGACCAGTTTCATCACATTACTCCATCTCCCTTGTCATCACGGTGCACAATGAAAAGTTTCATTACAATTCTCCATGACACATGTCATCACAATGCTCCAGAATTCTTGTCATCACAATGTTCCATGACCATATCATCACAATTCTCCATGGCCCTTGTCATCACAATGCTCCAGAATTCTTGTCATCACAATGTTCCATGACCGTGTCATTACAATGCTCCATGGCCCTTGTCATCACAATGCTCCAGAATACTTTTCATCACAATGTTCCATGACCGTGTCATCACAATGCTCCATGGCCCTTGTCATCATAATGCTCCAGAATTCTTGTCATCACAATGATCCATGACCGTGTCATCACAATGCTCCAGAATTCTTGTCATCACAATGTTCCATGACCATGTCATCACAATGTTCCATGGCCGTGTCATCACAATGCTCCATGGCCCTTGTCATCATAATGCTCCAGATTTCTTGTCATTACTATATTCCATGAACGTGTCATCACAATGCTCTATGGCGCTTGTCATCAGAATGCTCCAGAATTCTTGTCATCACAATGTTCCATGACCGTGTCATCACAATGCTCCATCGCCTTTGTCATCAGAATGCTCCAGAATTCTTGTCATCAAAATGTTCCATGACCGTGTCATCACAATGCTCCATGGCCCTTGTCAGCACAATGCTCCAGAATTCTTGTCATCACAATGTTCCATGGTCGTGTCATCACAATGCTCCATGGCCCTTGTTATGACAATGCTCCAGAATTCTTCTCATCACAATGTTCCATGACCGTGTCATCACAATGCTCCATGGCCATTGTCCTCACAATGCTCCAGAATTCTTGTCATCACAATGTTCCATGGCCGTGTCATCACAATGCTCCATGGCCCTTGTCATCATAATGCTCCAGAATTCTTGTCATCACAATGTTCCATGACCGTATCATCACAATGCTCCATGGCGCTTGTCAGCACAATGCTCCAGAATTCTTCTCATCACAATGTTCCATGACTGTGTCATCACAATGCTCCACGGCCCGTTTCATCACAATGCTCCAGAATTCTTGTCATCACAATGTTCCATGACCGTGTCATCACAATGCTCCATGGCCCTTGTCATCACAATGCTCCAGAATATTGTCATCACAATGTTCCATGACCGTGTCATCACAATGCTCCATAATTCTTGTCATCACAATGTTCCATGACCGTGTCATCACAATGCTCCATAATACTTGTCATCACAATGTTCCATGACCGTGTCATCACAATGCTACATGACCCTGGTCATCACAGTTCTCCATGATCTTTGTCATCACAATGCTCTATATAGTTTTTCATGACAATTCTAAATGACCACTTTAATCACTTTGCTTGCTGACCATTTTCATCACATTTCTCTATTGTCATTACAATTCCCCATGACCCCTTTCTTCACAATGCTCCATGATGCCTGTCATCACAATGCTCAATGGCTTTTGTTATTACAATGCTCGAGGACCAGTTTCATCACAATACTCTATCCCCATTGTCATCACGGTACACAATGAAACCTCTCATTACAATGCTCCATGACACTTGTCATCACAATGCTCCATGGCCCTTGTCATCACAATGCTCCAGATTGTTGTCATCACAAAGTTCCGTGACCGTGTCATCACAATGCACCATGGCCCTTGTCATCACAATGCTCCAGAATTCTTTACATCACAATGTTCCATGACCGTGTCATCACAATGCTCCATGGCCCTTGTCATCACAATGCTCCAGAATTCTGGTCATCACAATGTTCCATAACCGTGTCATCACAATGCTCCAGAATTCTTGTCATCACAATGTTCCATGACCGTGTCATCACAATGCTCCATGGCCCTTGTCATCATAATGCTCCAGAATTCTTGTCATCACAATGATCCATGACCGTGTCATCACAATGCTCCATAATTCTTGTCATCACAATGTTCCATGACCGTGTCATCACAATGTTCCATGACCATGTCATCACAATGCTCCTTAATTCTTGTCATCACAATGATCGATGACCATGTCATCACAATGCTCCGTGGCCCTTGTCATCACAATGCGCCAGAATTCTTGTCATCACATTGTTCCATGACCGTGTCATCACAATGCTCCATGGCCCTTGTCATCACAATGCTCCATAATTCTTGTCATCACAATGTTCCATGACCGTGTCATCACAATGCTACATGACCCTGGTCATCACAGTTCTCCATGACCTTTGTCATCACAATGCTCTATATAGTTTTTCATGACAATTCTAAATGACCACTTTAATCACTTTGCTTGCTGACCATTTTCATCACATTTCTCTATTGTCATTACAATTCCCCATGACCCCTTTCTTCACAATGCTCCATGATGCCTGTCATCACAATGCTCAATGGCTTTTGCTATTACAATGCTCCAGGACCAGTTTCATCACAATACTCCATCCCCATTGTCATCACGGTACACAATGAAACCTCTCATTACAATGCTCCATGACACTTGTCATCACAATGCTCCATGGCCCTTGTCATCACAATGCTCCAGATTGTTGTCATCACAAAGTTCCGTGACCGTGTCATCACAATGCACCATGGCCCTTGTCATCACAATGCTCCAGAATTCTTGTCATCACAATGTTCCATGATCGTGTCATCACAATGCTCCATAATTCTTGTCATCACAATATTCCATGACCATGTCATCACAATGCTCCTTAATTCTTGTCATCACAATGATCGATGACCATGTCATCACAATGCTCCATGGCCCTTGTCATCACAATGCTCCAGAATTCTTGTCATCACAATGTTCCATGACCGTGTCATCACAATGCTCCATGGCCCTTGTCATCACAATGCTCCAGAATTCTTGTCATCACAATGTTCCATGACCGTGTCATCACAATGCTCCATAATACTTGTCATCACAATGTTCCATGACCGTGTCATCACAATGCTCCATGGCCCTTGTCATCACAATGCTCCAGAATTCTTGTCATCACAATGTTCCATGACCGTGTCATCACAATGCTCCATGGCCCTTGTCATCACAATGCTCCAGAATTCTGGTCATCACAATGTTCCATAACCGTGTCATCACAATGCTCCAGAATTCTTGTCATCACAATGTTCCATGACCGTGTCATCACAATGCTCCATGGCCCTTGTCATCATAATGCTCCAGAATTCTTGTCATCACAATGTTCCATGACCGTGTCATCACAATGTTCCATGACCATGTCATCACAATGCTCCTTAATTCTTGTCATCACAATGATCGATGACCATGTCATCACAATGCTCCGTGGCCCTTGTCATCACAATGCGCCAGAATTTTGTCATCACATTGTTCCATGACCGTGTCATCACAATGCTCCATGGCCCTTGTCATCACAATGCTCCAGAATTCTGGTCATCACAATGTTCCATAACCGTGTCATCACAATGCTCCAGAATTCTTGTCATCACAATGTTCCATGACCGTGTCATCACAATGCTCCATGGCCCTTGTCATCATAATGCTCCAGAATTCTTGTCATCACAATGATCCATGACCGTGTCATCACAATGCTCCATAATTCTTGTCATCACAATGTTCCATGACCGTGTCATCACAATGTTCCATGACCATGTCATCACAATGCTCCTTAATTCTTGTCATCACAATGATCGATGACCATGTCATCACAATGCTCCGTGGCCCTTGTCATCACAATGCGCCAGAATTCTTGTCATCACATTGTTCCATGACCGTGTCATCACAATGCTCCATGGCCCTTGTCATCACAATGCTCCATAATTCTTGTCATCACAATGTTCCATGACCGTGTCATCACAATGCTACATGACCCTGGTCATCACAGTTCTCCATGACCTTTGCCATCACAATGCTCTATATAGTTTTTCATGACAATTGTAAATGACCACTTTAATCACTTTGCTTGCTGACCAGTTTCATCACATTTCTCTATTGTCATTACAATTTCCCATGACCCCTTTCTTCACAATGCTCCATGATGCCTGTCATCACAATGCTCAAAGTCCTTTGTTATCATAATGCTCCAGGACCAGTTTCATCACAATACTCCATCCCCCTTGTCATCACGGTGCACAATGAAACCTCTCATTACAATGCTCCATGACACTTGTCATCACAATGCTCCATGGCCCTTGTCTTCACAATGCTCCAGAATTCTTGTCATCACCATGTTCCATGACCATGTCATCACAATTCTCCATGGCCCTTGTCATCACAATGCTCCAGAATTCTTGTCATCACAATGTTCCATGACCGTGTCATCACAATGCTCCATGGCCCTTGTCATCACAATGCTCCAGAATTCTTGTCATCACAATGTTCCATGACCGTGTCATCACAATGCTCCATGGCCCTTGTCATCACAATGCTCCAGAATTCTTGTCATCACAATGTTCCATGACCGTGTCATCACAATGCTCCATGGCCCTTGTCATCACAATGCTCCAGAATTCTTGTCATCACAATGTTCCATGACCGTGTCATCACAATGCTCCATAATACTTGTCATCACAATGTTCCATGACCGTGTCATCACAATGCTACATGACCCTGGTCATCACAGTTCTCCATGACCTTTGTCATCACAATGCTCTATATAGTTTTTCATGACAATTCTAAATGACCACTTTAATCACTTTGCTTGCTGACCATTTTCATCACATTTCTCTATTGTCATTACAATTCCCCATGACCCCTTTCTTCACAATGCTCCATGATGCCTGTCATCACAATGCTCAATGGCTTTTGTTATTACAATGCTCCAGGACCAGTTTCATCACAATACTCCATCCCCATTGTCATCACAGTACACAATGAAACCTCTCATTACAATGCTCCATGACACTTGTCATCACAATGCTCCATGGCCCTTGTCATCACAATGCTCCAGATTGTTGTCATCACAAAGTTCCGTGACCGTGTCATCACAATTCTCCATGGGACTTGTCATCACAATGCTCCAGAATTCTTTTCATCACAATGTTCCATGACCGTGTCATCACAATGCTCCATGGCCCTTGTCATCACAATGCTCCAGAATTCTGGTCATCACAATGTTCCATAACCGTGTCATCACAATGCTCCAGAATTCTTGTCATCACAATGTTCCATGACCGTGTCATCACAATGCTCCATGGCCCTTGTCATCATAATGCTCCAGAATTCTTGTCATCACAATGATCCATGACCGTGTCATCACAATGCTCCATAATTCTTGTCATCACAATGTTCCATGACCGTGTCATCACAATGTTCCATGACCATGTCATCACAATGCTCCTTAATTCTTGTCATCACAATGATCGATGACCATGTCATCACAATGCTCCGTGGCCCTTGTCATCACAATGCGCCAGAATTCTTGTCATCACATTGTTCCATGACCGTGTCATCACAATGCTCCATGGCCCTTGTCATCACAATGCTCCATAATTCTTGTCATCACAATGTTCCATGACCGTGTCATCACAATGCTACATGACCCTGGTCATCACAGTTCTCCATGACCTTTGTCATCACAATGCTCTATATAGTTTTTCATGACAATTCTAAATGACCACTTTAATCACTTTGCTTGCTGACCAGTTTCATCACATTTCTCTATTGTCATTACAATTTCCCATGACCCCTTTCTTCACAATGCTCCATGATGCCTGTCATCACAATGCTCAAAGTCCTTTGTTATCATAATGCTCCAGGACCAGTTTCATGACAATACTCCATCCCCCTTGTCATCACGGTGCACAATGAAACCTCTCATTACAATGCTCCATGACACTTGTCATCACAATGCTCCATGGCCCTTGTCTTCACAATGCTCCAGAATTCTTGTCATCACCATGTTCCATGACCATGTCATCACAATTCTCCATGGCCCTTGTCATCACAATGCTCCAGAATTCTTGTCATCACAATGTTCCATGACCGTGTCATCACAATGCTCCATGGCCCTTGTCATCACAATGCTCCAGAATTCTTGTCATCACAATGTTCCATGACCGTGTCATCACAATGCTCCATGGCCCTTGTCATCACAATGCTCCAGAATTCTTGTCATCACAATGTTCCATGACCGTGTCATCACAATGCTCCATGGCCCTTGTCATCACAATGCTCCAGAATTCTTGTCATCACAATGTTCCATGACCGTGTCATCACAATGCTCCATAATACTTGTCATCACAATGTTCCATGACCGTGTCATCACAATGCTACATGACCCTGGTCATCACAGTTCTCCATGACCTTTGTCATCACAATGCTCTATATAGTTTTTCATGACAATTCTAAATGACCACTTTAATCACTTTGCTTGCTGACCATTTTCATCACATTTCTCTATTGTCATTACAATTCCCCATGACCCCTTTCTTCACAATGCTCCATGATGCCTGTCATCACAATGCTCAGTGGCTTTTGTTATTACAATGCTCCAGGACCAGTTTCATCACAATACTCCATCCCCATTGTCATCACAGTACACAATGAAACCTCTCATTACAATGCTCCATGACACTTGTCATCACAATGCTCCATGGCCCTTGTCATCACAATGCTCCAGATTGTTGTCATCACAAAGTTCCGTGACCGTGTCATCACAATTCTCCATGGGCCTTGTCATCACAATGCTCCAGAATTCTTTTCATCACAATGTTCCATGACCGTGTCATCACAATGCTCCATGGCCCTTGTCATCACAATGCTCCAGAATTCTGGTCATCACAATGTTCCATAACCGTGTCATCACAATGCTCCAGAATTCTTGTCATCACAATGTTCCATGACCGTGTCATCACAATGCTCCATGGCCCTTGTCATCATAATGCTCCAGAATTCTTGTCATCACAATGATCCATGACCGTGTTATCACAATGCTCCATAATTCTTGTCATCACAATGTTCCATGACCGTGTCATCACAATGTTCCATGACCATGTCATCACAATGCTCCTTAATTCTTGTCATCACAATGATCGATGACCATGTCATCACAATGCTCCGTGGCCCTTGTCATCACAATGCGCCATAATTCTTGTCATCACATTGTTCCATGACCGTGTCATCACAATGCTCCATGGCCCTTGTCATCACAATGCTCCATAATTCTTGTCATCACAATGTTCCATGACCGTGTCATCACAATGCTACATGACCCTGGTCATCACAGTTCTCCATGACCTTTGCCATCACAATGCTCTATATAGTTTTTCATGACAATTGTAAATGACCACTTTAATCACTTTGCTTGCTGACCAGTTTCATCACATTTCTCTATTGTCATTACAATTTCCCATGACCCCTTTCTTCACAATGCTCCATGATGCCTGTCATCACAATGCTCAAAGTCCTTTGTTATCACAATGCTCCAGGACCAGTTTCATCACAATACTCCATCCCCCTTGTCATCACGGTGCACAATGAAACCTCTCATTACAATGCTCCATGACACTTGTCATCACAATGCTCCATGGCCCTTGTCTTCACAATGCTCCAGAATTCTTGTCATCACCATGTTCCATGACCATGTCATCACAATTCTCCATGGCCCTTGTCATCACAATGCTCCAGAATTCTTGTCATCACAATGTTCCATGACCGTGTCATCACAATGCACCATGGCCCTTGTCATCACAATGCTCCAGAATTCTTGTCATCACAATGTTCCATGACCGTGTCATCACAATGCTCCATGGCCCTTGTCATCACAATGCTCCAGAATTCTTGTCATCACAATGTTCCATGACCGTGTCATCACAATGCTCCATGGCCCTTGTCATCACAATGCTCCAGAATTCTTGTCATCACAATGTTCCATGACCGTGTCATCACAATGCTCCATAATTGTTGTCATCACAATGTTCCATGACCGTGTCATCACAATGCTACATGACCCTGGTCATCACAGTTCTCCATGACCTTTGCCATCACAATTCTCTATATAGATTTTCATGACAATTCTAAATGACCACTTTAATCACTTTGCTTGCTGACCATTTTCATCACATTTCTCTATTGTCATTACAATTTCCCAATACCCCTTTCTTCACAATGCTCCATGATGCCTGTCATCACAATGCTCAATGGCTTTTGTTATCACAATGCTCCAGGACCAGTTTCATCACAATACTCCATCCCCCTTGTCATCACGGTGCACAATGAAATCTCTCATTACAATGCTCCATGACACTTGTCATCACAATGCTCCATGGCCCTTGTCATCACAATCCTCCAGAATTCTTTCATCACAATGTTCCATGACCGTGTCATCACAAGGTTCCAGGACACTTGTCATCACAATGATCCAAGATCACATTCATCACAGTGCTCCATGAACCCTGTCATCTCAATGCTCCATAGCCTTTGTATTCACAATGCTCCATGGCCCCTGTAATCACAGTGCTCCATGACCCTTTTCATCACAATGCTCCAAGACCGCTCTCAACACAATGCCCCATGACGCCTGACATCACAAATCTCCATAGCCTCTCTTACCAAAAAGCTCCATGATCGCTGTCAGCAGAATGTTCCATGACACTTTTCGTCACAATACTGCAAGACCACTGTCATGACAGAGTTCTCTGCCCATATCATCACAATGTTCCTTGTCACCTTTAATCACAATGCTCCAGAAATCTTTTTCATCGCAATGTTCCTTGACTGTATCATCACAATGCTCCATGGCCGTCATCAGCACAATGCTCCAGAATTCTTGTCATCACAATGTTCCATGACCGTGTCATCACAATGCTCCATGGCCCTTGTCATCACAATGCTCCGGAATTCTTCTCATCACATTGTTCCATGACCGTGTCATCACAATGCTCCATGGCCCTTTTCAGCACAATGCTCCAGAATTCCTGTCATCACAATGTTCCATGACCGTGTCATCACAATGCTCCATGGCCCTTTTCAGCACAATGCTCCAGAATTCTTGTCATCACAATGTTCCATACCGTGTCATCACAATGCTCCATGGCCATTGTCATCACAATGCTCCAGAATTCTTGTCATCACAATGTTCCATGGCCGTGTCATCACAATGCTCCATGGCCCTTGTCATCATAATGCTCCAGAATTCTTGTCATCACAATGTTCCATGACCGTATCATCACAATGCTCCATGGCCCTTGAGAGCACAATGCTCCAGAATTCTTGTCATCACAATGTTCCATGACCGTGTCATCACAATGTTCCATGGCCGTGTCATCACAATGCTCCATGGCCCTTGTCATCATAATGCTCCAGATTTCTTGTCATTACTATATTCCATGAACGTGTCATCACAATGCTCTAAGGCGCTTGTCATCAGAATGCTCCAGAATTCTTGTCATCACAATGTTCCATGACCGTGTCATCACAATGCTCCATCGCCTTTGTCATCAGAATGCTCCAGAATTCTTGTCATCAAAATGTTCCATGACCGTGTCATCACAATGCTCCATGGCCCTTGTCAGCACAATGCTCCAGAATTCTTGTCATCACAATGTTCCATGGCCGTGTCATCACAATGCTCCATGGCCCTTGTTATGACAATGCTCCAGAATTCTTCTCATCACAATGTTCCATGACCGTGTCATCACAATGCTCCATGGCCCTTGTCATCACAATGCTCCAGAATTCTTGTCATCACAATGTTCCATGACCGTGTCATCACAATGCTACATGACCCTGGTCATCACAGTTCTCCATGACCTTTGTCATCACAATGCTCTATATAGTTTTTCATGACAATTCTAAATGACCACTTTAATCACTTTGCTTGCTGACCATTTTCATCACATTTCTCTATTGTCATTACAATTCCCCATGACCCCTTTCTTCACAATGCTCCATGATGCCTGTCATCACAATGCTCAATGGCTTTTGTTATTACAATGCTCCAGGACCAGTTTCATCACAATACTCCATCCCCATTGTCATCACAGTACACAATGAAACCTCTCATTACAATGCTCCATGACACTTGTCATCACAATGCTCCATGGCCCTTGTCATCACAATGCTCCAGATTGTTGTCATCACAAAGTTCCGTGACCGTGTCATCACAATTCTCCATGGGACTTGTCATCACAATGCTCCAGAATTCTTTTCATCACAATGTTCCATGACCGTGTCATCACAATGCTCCATGGCCCTTGTCATCACAATGCTCCAGAATTCTGGTCATCACAATGTTCCATAACCGTGTCATCACAATGCTCCAGAATTCTTGTCATCACAATGTTCCATGACCGTGTCATCACAATGCTCCATGGCCCTTGTCATCATAATGCTCCAGAATTCTTGTCATCACAATGATCCATGACCGTGTCATCACAATGCTCCATAATTCTTGTCATCACAATGTTCCATGACCGTGTCATCACAATGTTCCATGACCATGTCATCACAATGCTCCTTAATTCTTGTCATCACAATGATCGATGACCATGTCATCACAATGCTCCGTGGCCCTTGTCATCACAATGCGCCAGAATTCTTGTCATCACATTGTTCCATGACCGTGTCATCACAATGCTCCATGGCCCTTGTCATCACAATGCTCCATAATTCTTGTCATCACAATGTTCCATGACCGTGTCATCACAATGCTACATGACCCTGGTCATCACAGTTCTCCATGACCTTTGTCATCACAATGCTCTATATAGTTTTTCATGACAATTCTAAATGACCACTTTAATCACTTTGCTTGCTGACCAGTTTCATCACATTTCTCTATTGTCATTACAATTTCCCATGACCCCTTTCTTCACAATGCTCCATGATGCCTGTCATCACAATGCTCAAAGTCCTTTGTTATCATAATGCTCCAGGACCAGTTTCATGACAATACTCCATCCCCCTTGTCATCACGGTGCACAATGAAACCTCTCATTACAATGCTCCATGACACTTGTCATCACAATGCTCCATGGCCCTTGTCTTCACAATGCTCCAGAATTCTTGTCATCACCATGTTCCATGACCATGTCATCACAATTCTCCATGGCCCTTGTCATCACAATGCTCCAGAATTCTTGTCATCACAATGTTCCATGACCGTGTCATCACAATGCTCCATGGCCCTTGTCATCACAATGCTCCAGAATTCTTGTCATCACAATGTTCCATGACCGTGTCATCACAATGCTCCATGGCCCTTGTCATCACAATGCTCCAGAATTCTTGTCATCACAATGTTCCATGACCGTGTCATCACAATGCTCCATGGCCCTTGTCATCACAATGCTCCAGAATTCTTGTCATCACAATGTTCCATGACCGTGTCATCACAATGCTCCATAATACTTGTCATCACAATGTTCCATGACCGTGTCATCACAATGCTACATGACCCTGGTCATCACAGTTCTCCATGACCTTTGTCATCACAATGCTCTATATAGTTTTTCATGACAATTCTAAATGACCACTTTAATCACTTTGCTTGCTGACCATTTTCATCACATTTCTCTATTGTCATTACAATTCCCCATGACCCCTTTCTTCACAATGCTCCATGATGCCTGTCATCACAATGCTCAGTGGCTTTTGTTATTACAATGCTCCAGGACCAGTTTCATCACAATACTCCATCCCCATTGTCATCACAGTACACAATGAAACCTCTCATTACAATGCTCCATGACACTTGTCATCACAATGCTCCATGGCCCTTGTCATCACAATGCTCCAGATTGTTGTCATCACAAAGTTCCGTGACCGTGTCATCACAATTCTCCATGGGCCTTGTCATCACAATGCTCCAGAATTCTTTTCATCACAATGTTCCATGACCGTGTCATCACAATGCTCCATGGCCCTTGTCATCACAATGCTCCAGAATTCTGGTCATCACAATGTTCCATAACCGTGTCATCACAATGCTCCAGAATTCTTGTCATCACAATGTTCCATGACCGTGTCATCACAATGCTCCATGGCCCTTGTCATCATAATGCTCCAGAATTCTTGTCATCACAATGATCCATGACCGTGTTATCACAATGCTCCATAATTCTTGTCATCACAATGTTCCATGACCGTGTCATCACAATGTTCCATGACCATGTCATCACAATGCTCCTTAATTCTTGTCATCACAATGATCGATGACCATGTCATCACAATGCTCCGTGGCCCTTGTCATCACAATGCGCCATAATTCTTGTCATCACATTGTTCCATGACCGTGTCATCACAATGCTCCATGGCCCTTGTCATCACAATGCTCCATAATTCTTGTCATCACAATGTTCCATGACCGTGTCATCACAATGCTACATGACCCTGGTCATCACAGTTCTCCATGACCTTTGCCATCACAATGCTCTATATAGTTTTTCATGACAATTGTAAATGACCACTTTAATCACTTTGCTTGCTGACCAGTTTCATCACATTTCTCTATTGTCATTACAATTTCCCATGACCCCTTTCTTCACAATGCTCCATGATGCCTGTCATCACAATGCTCAAAGTCCTTTGTTATCACAATGCTCCAGGACCAGTTTCATCACAATACTCCATCCCCCTTGTCATCACGGTGCACAATGAAACCTCTCATTACAATGCTCCATGACACTTGTCATCACAATGCTCCATGGCCCTTGTCTTCACAATGCTCCAGAATTCTTGTCATCACCATGTTCCATGACCATGTCATCACAATTCTCCATGGCCCTTGTCATCACAATGCTCCAGAATTCTTGTCATCACAATGTTCCATGACCGTGTCATCACAATGCACCATGGCCCTTGTCATCACAATGCTCCAGAATTCTTGTCATCACAATGTTCCATGACCGTGTCATCACAATGCTCCATGGCCCTTGTCATCACAATGCTCCAGAATTCTTGTCATCACAATGTTCCATGACCGTGTCATCACAATGCTCCATGGCCCTTGTCATCACAATGCTCCAGAATTCTTGTCATCACAATGTTCCATGACCGTGTCATCACAATGCTCCATAATTGTTGTCATCACAATGTTCCATGACCGTGTCATCACAATGCTACATGACCCTGGTCATCACAGTTCTCCATGACCTTTGCCATCACAATTCTCTATATAGATTTTCATGACAATTCTAAATGACCACTTTAATCACTTTGCTTGCTGACCATTTTCATCACATTTCTCTATTGTCATTACAATTTCCCAATACCCCTTTCTTCACAATGCTCCATGATGCCTGTCATCACAATGCTCAATGGCTTTTGTTATCACAATGCTCCAGGACCAGTTTCATCACAATACTCCATCCCCCTTGTCATCACGGTGCACAATGAAATCTCTCATTACAATGCTCCATGACACTTGTCATCACAATGCTCCATGGCCCTTGTCATCACAATCCTCCAGAATTCTTTCATCACAATGTTCCATGACCGTGTCATCACAAGGTTCCAGGACACTTGTCATCACAATGATCCAAGATCACATTCATCACAGTGCTCCATGAACCCTGTCATCTCAATGCTCCATAGCCTTTGTATTCACAATGCTCCATGGCCCCTGTAATCACAGTGCTCCATGACCCTTTTCATCACAATGCTCCAAGACCGCTCTCAACACAATGCCCCATGACGCCTGACATCACAAATCTCCATAGCCTCTCTTACCAAAAAGCTCCATGATCGCTGTCAGCAGAATGTTCCATGACACTTTTCGTCACAATACTGCAAGACCACTGTCATGACAGAGTTCTCTGCCCATATCATCACAATGTTCCTTGTCACCTTTAATCACAATGCTCCAGAAATCTTTTTCATCGCAATGTTCCTTGACTGTATCATCACAATGCTCCATGGCCGTCATCAGCACAATGCTCCAGAATTCTTGTCATCACAATGTTCCATGACCGTGTCATCACAATGCTCCATGGCCCTTGTCATCACAATGCTCCGGAATTCTTCTCATCACATTGTTCCATGACCGTGTCATCACAATGCTCCATGGCCCTTTTCAGCACAATGCTCCAGAATTCCTGTCATCACAATGTTCCATGACCGTGTCATCACAATGCTCCATGGCCCTTTTCAGCACAATGCTCCAGAATTCTTGTCATCACAATGTTCCATACCGTGTCATCACAATGCTCCATGGCCATTGTCATCACAATGCTCCAGAATTCTTGTCATCACAATGTTCCATGGCCGTGTCATCACAATGCTCCATGGCCCTTGTCATCATAATGCTCCAGAATTCTTGTCATCACAATGTTCCATGACCGTATCATCACAATGCTCCATGGCCCTTGAGAGCACAATGCTCCAGAATTCTTGTCATCACAATGTTCCATGACCGTGTCATCACAATGTTCCATGGCCGTGTCATCACAATGCTCCATGGCCCTTGTCATCATAATGCTCCAGATTTCTTGTCATTACTATATTCCATGAACGTGTCATCACAATGCTCTAAGGCGCTTGTCATCAGAATGCTCCAGAATTCTTGTCATCACAATGTTCCATGACCGTGTCATCACAATGCTCCATCGCCTTTGTCATCAGAATGCTCCAGAATTCTTGTCATCAAAATGTTCCATGACCGTGTCATCACAATGCTCCATGGCCCTTGTCAGCACAATGCTCCAGAATTCTTGTCATCACAATGTTCCATGGCCGTGTCATCACAATGCTCCATGGCCCTTGTTATGACAATGCTCCAGAATTCTTCTCATCACAATGTTCCATGACCGTGTCATCACAATGCTCCATGGCCATTGTCCTCACAATGCTCCAGAATTCTTGTCATCACAATGTTCCATGGCCGTGTCATCACAATGCTCCATGGCCCTTGTCATCATAATGCTCCAGAATTCTTGTCATCACAATGTTCCATGACCGTATCATCACAAAGCTCCATGGCGCTTGTCAGCACAATGCTCCAGAATTCTTCTCATCACAATGTTCCATGACTGTGTCATCACAATGCTCCACGGCCCGTTTCATCACAATGCTCCAGAATTCTTGTCATCACAATGTTCCATGACCGTGTCATCACAATGCTCCATGGCCCTTGTCATCACAATGCTCCAGAATATTGTCATCACAATGTTCCATGACCGTGTCATCACAATGCTCCATAATTCTTGTCATCACAATGTTCCATGACCGTATCATCACAATGCTCCATAATACTTGTCATCACAATGTTCCATGACCGTGTCATCACAATGCTACATGACACTGGTCATCACAGTTCTCCATGACCTTTGTCATCACAATGCTCTATATAGTTTTTCATGACAATTCTAAATGACCACTTTAATCACTTTGCTTGCTGACCATTTTCATCACATTTCTCTATTGTCATTACAATTCCCCATGACCCCTTTCTTCACAATGCTCCATGATGCCTGTCATCACAATGCTCAATGGCTTTTGTTATTACAATGCTCCAGGACCAGTTTCATCACAATACTCCATCCCCATTGTCATCACGGTACACAATGAAACCTCTCATTACAATGCTCCATGACACTTGTCATCACAATGCTCCATGGCCCTTGTCATCACAATGCTCCAGATTGTTGTCATCACAAAGTTCCGTGACCGTGTCATCACAATGCACCATGGCCCTTGTCATCACAATGCTCCAGAATTCTTTTCATCACAATGTTCCATGACCGTGTCATCACAATGCTCCATGGCCCTTGTCATCACAATGCTCCAGAATTCTGGTCATCACAATGTTCCATAACCGTGTCATCACAATGCTCCAGAATTCTTGTCATCACAATGTTCCATGACCGTGTCATCACAATGCTCCATGGCCCTGGTCATCACAATGCTCCAGATTGCTTGTCATCACAAAGTTCCATGACCGTGTCATGACAATGCACCATGGCCCTTGTCATCACAACGCTCCAGAATTCATGTCGTCACAATGTTCCATGACCGTGTCATCACAATGCTCCATAATTCTTGTCATCACAATGTTCCATGACCGTGTAATCACAATGCTCCAGAATTCTTGTCATCACAATGTTCCATGACCATGTCATCACAATGCTCCATGGCCCTTGTCATCACAATGCTCCAGAATTCTTGTCATCACAATGTTCCATGACCGTGTCATCACAATGCTCCATAATTCTTGTCATCACAATGTTCCATGACCGTGTCATCACAATGCTACATGACCCTGGTCATCACAGTTCTCCATGACCTTTGTCATCACAATGCTCTATATAGTTTTTCATGACAATTCTAAATGACCACTTTAATCATTTTGCTTGCTGACCATTTTCATCACATTTCTCTATTGTCATTACAATTCCCCATGACCCCTTTCTTCACAATGCTCCATGATGCCTGTCATCACAATGATCAATGGCTTTTGTTATCACAAAGCTCCAGGACCAGTTTCATCACAATACTCCATCCCCCTTGTCATCACGGTGCACAATGAAAAGTTTGATTACAATGCTCCATGACACATGTCATCACAATGCTCCAGAATTCTTGTCATCACAATGTCCCATGACCATGTTATCACAATTCTCCATGGCCCTTGTCATCACAATGCTCCAGAATTATTGTCATCACAATACTCCATGACCGTGTCATCACAATGCTCCATGGCCCTTCTCATCACAATGCTCCAGAATTCTTGTCATCACAATGTTCCATGACCGTGTCATCACAATGCTCCATGGCCCTTGTCATCACAATGCTCCAGAATTCTGGTCATCACAATGTTCGATGACCGTGTCATCACAATGCTACATGACCCTGGTCATCACAGTTCTCCATGACCTTTGTCATCAGAATGCTCTATATAGTTTTTCATGACAATTGTAAATGACCACTTTAATCACTTTGCTTGCTGACCATTTTCAACACATTTCTCTATTGTCATTACAATTTCCCATGACCCCTTTCTTCACAATGCTCCATGATGCCTGTCATCACAATGCTCAATGGCTTTTGTTATCACAATGCTCCAGGAACAGTTTCATCACAATACTCCATCCCCATTGTCATCACGGTGCACAATGAAACCTCTCATTACAATGCTCCATGACACTTGTCATCACAATGCTCCATGGCCCTTGTCATCACAATGCTCCAGATTGCTTGTCATCACAAATTTCCATGACCGTGTCATCACAATGCTCCATAATTCTTGTCATCACAATGTTCCATGATCGTGTCGTCACAATGCTACATGACCCTGGTCATCACAGTTCTCCATGACCTTTGTCATCACAATGCTGTATATAGTTTTTCATGACAATTCTAAAGGACCACTTTAATGACTTTGCTTGCTGACCATTTTCATCACATTTCTCTATTGTCATTACAATTCCCCATGACCCCTTTCTTCACAATGCTCCATGATGCCTGTCATCACAATGCTCAATGGCTTTTGTTATTACAATGCTCCAGGACCAGTTTCATCACATTACTCCATCTCCCTTGTCATCACGGTGCACAATGAAAAGTTTCATTACAATTCTCCATGACACATGTCATCACAATGCTCCAGAATTCTTGTCATCACAATGTTCCATGACCATGTCATCACAATTCTCCATGGCCCTTGTCATCACAATGCTCCAGAATTCTTGTCATCACAATGTTCCATGACCGTGTCATCACAATGCTCCATGGCCCTTGTCATCATAATGCTCCAGAATTCTTGTCATCACAATGATCCATGACCGTGTCATCACAATGCTCCATAATTCTTGTCATCACAATGTTCCATGACCGTGTCATCACAATGTTCCATGACCATGTCATCACAATGCTCCAGAATTCTTGTCATCACAATGTTCCATGACCATGTCATCACAATTCTCCATGGCCCTTGTCATCACAATGCTCCAGAATTCTTGTCATCACAATGTTCCATGACCGTGTCATCACAATGCTCCATGGCCCTTGTCATCACAATGCTCCAGAATTCTGGTCATCACAATGTTCCATAACCGTGTCATCACAATGCTCCAGAATTCTTGTCATCACAATGTTCCATGACCGTGTCATCACAATGCTCCATGGCCCTGGTCATCACAATGCTCCAGATTGCTTGTCATCACAAAGTTCCATGACCGTGTCATGACAATGCACCATGGCCCTTGTCATCACAACGCTCCAGAATTCATGTCGTCACAATGTTCCATGACCGTGTCATCACAATGCTCCAGAATTCTTGTCATCACAATGTTCCATGACCGTGTCATCACAATGCTCCAGAATTCTTGTCATCACAATGTTCCATGACTATGTCATCACAATGCTCCATGGCCCTTGTCATCACAATGCTCCAGAATTCTTGTCATCACAATGTTCCATGACCGTGTCATCACAATGCTCCATAATTCTTGTCATCACAATGTTTCATGACCGTGTCATCACAATGCTACATGACCCTGGTCATCACAGTTCTCCATGACCTTTGTCATCACAATGCTCTATATAGTTTTTCATGACAATTCTAAATGACCACTTTAATCATTTTGCTTGCTGACCATTTTCATCACATTTCTCTATTGTCATTACAATTCCCCATGACCCCTTTCTTCACAATGCTCCATGATGCCTGTCATCACAATGATCAATGGCTTTTGTTATCACAAAGCTCCAGGACCAGTTTCATCACAATACTCCATCCCCCTTGTCATCACGGTGCACAATGAAAAGTTTGATTACAATGCTCCATGACACATGTCATCACAATGCTCCAGAATTCTTGTCATCACAATGTCCCATGACCATGTCATCACAATTCTCCATGGCCCTTGTCATCACAATGCTCCAGAATTATTTTCATCACAATATTCCATGACCGTGTCATCACAATGCTCCATGGCCCTTCTCATCACAATGCTCCAGAATTCTTGTCATCACAATGTTCCATGACCGTGTCATCACAATGCTCCATGGCCCTTGTCATCACAATGCTCCAGAATTCTTGTCATCACAATGTTCGATGACCGTGTCATCACAATGCTACATGACCCTGGTCATCACAGTTCTCCATGACCTTTGTCATCACAATGCTCTATATAGTTTTTCATGACAATTGTAAATGACCACTTTAATCACTTTGCTTGCTGACCATTTTCAACACATTTCTCTATTGTCATTACAATTTCCCATGACCCCTTTCTTCACAATGCTCCATGATGCCTGTCATCACAATGCTCAATGGCTTTTGTTATCACAATGCTCCAGGAACAGTTTCATCACAATACTCCATCCCCATTGTCATCACGGTGCACAATGAAACCTCTCATTACAATGCTCCATGACACTTGTCATCACAATGCTCCATGGCCCTTGTCATCACAATGCTCCAGATTGCTTGTCATCACAAATTTCCATGACCGTGTCATCACAATGCTCCATAATTCTTGTCATCACAATGTTCCATGATCGTGTCGTCACAATGCTACATGACCCTGGTCATCACAGTTCTCCATGACCTTTGTCATCACAATGCTGTATATAGTTTTTCATGACAATTCTAAAGGACCACTTTAATCACTTTGCTTGCTGACCATTTTCATCACATTTCTCTATTGTCATTACAATTCCCCATGACCACTTTCTTCACAATGCTCCATGATGCCTGTCATCACAATGCTCAATGGCTTTTGTTATTACAAAGCTCCAGGACCAGTTTCATCACATTACTCCATCTCCCTTGTCATCACGGTGCACAATGAAAAGTTTCATTACAATTCTCCATGACACATGTCATCACAATGCTCCAGAATTCTTGTCATCACAATGTTCCATGACCATGTCATAACAATTCTCCATGGCCCTTGTCATCACAATGCTCCAGAATTCTTGTCATCACAATGTTCCATGACCGTGTCATCACAATGCTCCATGGCCCTTGTCATCATAATGCTCCAGAATTCTTGTCATCACAATGATCCATGACCGTGTCATCACAATGCTCCATAATTCTTGTCATCACAATGTTCCATGACCGTGTCATCACAATGTTCCATGACCATGTCATCACAGTGCTCCTTAATTCTTGTCATCACAATGATCGATGACCATGTCAGCACAATGCTCCGTGGCCCTTGTCATCACAATGCGCCAGAATTCTTGTCATCACATTGTTCCATGACCGTGTCATCACAATGCTCCATGGCCCTTGTCATCACAATGCTCCATAATTCTTGTCATCACAATGTTCCATGACCGTGTCATCACAATGCTACATGACCCTGGTCATCACAGTTCTCCATGACCTTTGCCATCACAATGCTCTATATAGTTTTTCATGACAATTGTAAATGACCACTTTAATCACTTTGCTTGCTGACCAGTTTCATCACATTTCTCTATTGTCATTACAATTTCCCATGACCCCTTTCTTCACAATGCTCCATGATGCCTGTCATCACAATGCTCAAAGTCCTTTGTTATCATAATGCTCCAGGACCAGTTTCATGACAATACTCCATCCCCCTTGTCATCACGGTGCACAATGAAACCTCTCATTACAATGCTCCATGACACTTGTCATCACAATGCTCCATGGCCCTTGTCTTCACAATGCTCCAGAATTCTTGTCATCACAATGTTCCATGACCGTGTCATCACAATGCTCCATGGCCCTTGTCATCACAATGCTCCAGAATTCTTGTCATCACAATGTTCCATGACCGTGTCATCACAATGCTCCATGGCCCTTGTTATGACAATGCTCCAGAATTCTTCTCATCACAATGTTCCATGACCGTGTCATCACAATGCTCCATGGCCATTGTCCTCACAATGCTCCAGAATTCTTGTCATCACAATGTTCCATGGCCGTGTCATCACAATGCTCCATGGCCCTTGTGATAATAATGCTCCAGAATTCTTGTCATCACAATGTTCCATGACCGTATCATCACAATGCTCCATGGCGCTTGTCAGCACAATGCTCCAGAATTCTTCTCATCACAATGTTCCATGACTGTGTCATCACAATGCTCCACGGCCCGTTTCATCACAATGCTCCAGAATTCTTGTCATCACAATGTTCCATGACCGTGTCATCACAATGCTCCATGGCCCTTGTCATCACAATGCTCCAGAATATTGTCATCACAATGTTCCATGACCGTGTCATCACAATGCTCCATAATTATTGTCATCACAATGTTCCATGACCGTGTCATTACAATGCTCCATAATACTTGTCATCACAATGTTCCATGACCGTGTCATCACAATGCTACATGACACTGGTCATCACAGTTCTCCATGACCTTTGTCATCACAATGCTCTATATAGTTTTTCATGACAATTCTAAATGACCACTTTAATCACTTTGCTTGCTGACCATTTTCATCACATTTCTCTATTGTCATTACAATTCCCCATGACCCCTTTCTTCACAATGCTCCATGATGCCTGTCATCACAATGCTCAATGGCTTTTGTTATTACAATGCTCCAGGACCAGTTTCATCACAATACTCCATCCCCATTGTCATCACGGTACACAATGAAACCTCTCATTACAATGCTCCATGACACTTGTCATCACAATGCTCCATGGCCCTTGTCATCACAATGCTCCAGATTGTTGTCATCACAAAGTTCCGTGACCGTGTCATCACAATGCACCATGGCCCTTGTCATCACAATGCTCCAGAATTCTTTTCATCACAATGTTCCATGACCGTGTCATCACAATGCTCCATGGCCCTTGTCATCACAATGCTCCAGAATTCTGGTCATCACAATGTTCCATAACCGTGTCATCACAATGCTCCAGAATTCTTGTCATCACAATGTTTCATGACCGTGTCATCACAATGCTCCATGGCCCTGGTCATCACAATGCTCCAGATTGCTTGTCATCACAAAGTTCCATGACCGTGTCATGACAATGCACGATGGCCCTTGTCATCACAACGCTCCAGAATTCATGTCGTCACAATGATCCATGACCGTGTCATCACAATGCTCCATAATTCTTGTCATCACAATGTTCCATGACCGTGTAATCACAATGCTCCAGAATTCTTGTCATCACAATGTTCCATGACCATGTCATCACAATGCTCCATGGCCCTTGTCATCACAATGCTCCAGAATTCTTGTCATCACAATGTTCCATGACCGTGTCATCACAATGCTCCATAATTCTTGTCATCACAATGTTCCATGACCGTGTCATCACAATGTTCCATGACCATGTCATCACAATGCTCCTTAATTCTTGTCATCACAATGATCGATGACCATGTCATCACAATGCTCCGTGGCCCTTGTCATCACAATGCGCCAGAATTCTTGTCATCACATTGTTCCATGACCGTGTCATCACAATGCTCCATGGCCCTTGTCATCACAATGCTCCATAATTCTTGTCATCACAATGTTCCATGACCGTGTCATCACAATGCTACATGACCCTGGTCATCACAGTTCTCCATGACCTTTGCCATCACAATGCTCTTTATAGTTTTTCATGACAATTGTAAATGACCACTTTAATCACTTTGCTTGCTGACCAGTTTCATCACATTTCTCTATTGTCATTACAATTTCCCATGACCCCTTTCTTCACAATGCTCCATGATGCCTGTCATCACAATGCTCAAAGTCCTTTGTTATCATAATGCTCCAGGACCAGTTTCATCACAATACTCCATCCCCCTTGTCATCACGGTGCACAATGAAACCTCTCATTACAATGCTCCATGACACTTGTCATCACAATGCTCCATGGCCCTTGTCTTCACAATGCTCCAGAATTCTTGTCATCACCATGTTCCATGACCATGTCATCACAATTCTCCATGGCCCTTGTCATCACAATGCTCCAGAATTCTTGTCATCACAATACTCCATGACCGTGTCATCACAATGCTCCATGGCCCTTGTCATCACAATGCTCCAGAATTCTTGTCATCACAATGTTCCATGACCGTGTCATCACAATGCTCCATAATTGTTGTCATCACAATGTTCCATGACCGTGTCATCACAATGCTACATGACCCTGGTCATCACAGTTCTCCATGACCTTTGCCATCACAATTCTCTATATAGATTTTCATGACAATTCTAAATGACCACTTTAATCACTTTGCTTGCTGACCATTTTCATCACATTTCTCTATTGTCATTACAATTTCCCAATACCCCTTTCTTCACAATGCTCCATGATGCCTGTCATCACAATGCTCAATGGCTTTTGTTATCACAATGCTCCAGGACCAGTTTCATCACAATACTCCATCCCCCTTGTCATCACGGTGCACAATGAAATCTCTCATTACAATGCTCCATGACACTTGTCATCACAATGCTCCATGGCCCTTGTCATCACAATCCTCCAGAATTCTTTCATCACAATGTTCCATGACCGTGTCATCACAAGGTTCCAGGACACTTGTCATCACAATGATCCAAGATCACATTCATCACAGTGCTCCATGAACCCTGTCATCTCAATGCTCCATAGCCTTTGTATTCACAATGCTCCATGGCCCCTGTAATCACAGTGCTCCATGACCCTTTTCATCACAATGCTCCAAGACCGCTCTCAACACAATGCCCCATGACGCCTGACATCACAAATCTCCATAGCCTCTCTTACCAAAAAGCTCCATGATCGCTGTCAGCAGAATGTTCCATGACACTTTTCGTCACAATACTGCAAGACCACTGTCATGACAGAGTTCTCTGCCCATATCATCACAATGTTCCTTGTCACCTTTAATCACAATGCTCCAGAAATCTTTTTCATCGCAATGTTCCTTGACTGTATCATCACAATGCTCCATGGCCGTCATCAGCACAATGCTCCAGAATTCTTGTCATCACAATGTTCCATGACCGTGTCATCACAATGCTCCATGGCCCTTGTCATCACAATGCTCCGGAATTCTTCTCATCACATTGTTCCATGACCGTGTCATCACAATGCTCCATGGCCCTTTTCAGCACAATGCTCCAGAATTCCTGTCATCACAATGTTCCATGACCGTGTCATCACAATGCTCCATGGCCCTTTTCAGCACAATGCTCCAGAATTCTTGTCATCACAATGTTCCATACCGTGTCATCACAATGCTCCATGGCCATTGTCATCACAATGCTCCAGAATTCTTGTCATCACAATGTTCCATGGCCGTGTCATCACAATGCTCCATGGCCCTTGTCATCATAATGCTCCAGAATTCTTGTCATCACAATGTTCCATGACCGTATCATCACAATGCTCCATGGCCCTTGAGAGCACAATGCTCCAGAATTCTTGTCATCACAATGTTCCATGACCGTGTCATCACAATGTTCCATGGCCGTGTCATCACAATGCTCCATGGCCCTTGTCATCATAATGCTCCAGATTTCTTGTCATTACTATATTCCATGAACGTGTCATCACAATGCTCTAAGGTGCTTGTCATCAGAATGCTCCAGAATTCTTGTCATCACAATGTTCCATGACCGTGTCATCACAATGCTCCATCGCCTTTGTCATCAGAATGCTCCAGAATTCTTGTCATCAAAATGTTCCATGACCGTGTCATCACAATGCTCCATGGCCCTTGTCAGCACAATGCTCCAGAATTCTTGTCATCACAATGTTCCATGGCCGTGTCATCACAATGCTCCATGGCCCTTGTTATGACAATGCTCCAGAATTCTTCTCATCACAATGTTCCATGACCGTGTCATCACAATGCTCCATGGCCATTGTCCTCACAATGCTCCAGAATTCTTGTCATCACAATGTTCCATGGCCGTGTCATCACAATGCTCCATGGCCCTTGTCATCATAATGCTCCAGAATTCTTGTCATCACAATGTTCCATGACCGTATCATCACAAAGCTCCATGGCGCTTGTCAGCACAATGCTCCAGAATTCTTCTCATCACAATGTTCCATGACTGTGTCATCACAATGCTCCACGGCCCGTTTCATCACAATGCTCCAGAATTCTTGTCATCACAATGTTCCATGACCGTGTCATCACAATGCTCCATGGCCCTTGTCATCACAATGCTCCAGAATATTGTCATCACAATGTTCCATGACCGTGTCATCACAATGCTCCATAATTCTTGTCATCACAATGTTCCATGACCGTATCATCACAATGCTCCATAATACTTGTCATCACAATGTTCCATGACCGTGTCATCACAATGCTACATGACACTGGTCATCACAGTTCTCCATGACCTTTGTCATCACAATGCTCTATATAGTTTTTCATGACAATTCTAAATGACCACTTTAATCACTTTGCTTGCTGACCATTTTCATCACATTTCTCTATTGTCATTACAATTCCCCATGACCCCTTTCTTCACAATGCTCCATGATGCCTGTCATCACAATGCTCAATGGCTTTTGTTATTACAATGCTCCAGGACCAGTTTCATCACAATACTCCATCCCCATTGTCATCACGGTACACAATGAAACCTCTCATTACAATGCTCCATGACACTTGTCATCACAATGCTCCATGGCCCTTGTCATCACAATGCTCCAGATTGTTGTCATCACAAAGTTCCGTGACCGTGTCATCACAATGCACCATGGCCCTTGTCATCACAATGCTCCAGAATTCTTTTCATCACAATGTTCCATGACCGTGTCATCACAATGCTCCAGAATTCTTGTCATCACAATGTTCCATGACCATGTCATCACAATGCTCCATGGCCCTTGTCATCACAATGCTCCAGAATTCTTGTCATCACAATGTTCCATGACCGTGTCATCACAATGCTCCATAATTCTTGTCATCACAATGTTCCATGACCGTGTCATCACAATGCTACATGACCCTGGTCATCACAGTTCTCCATGACCTTTGTCATCACAATGCTCTATATAGTTTTTCATGACAATTCTAAATGACCACTTTAATCATTTTGCTTGCTGACCATTTTCATCACATTTCTCTATTGTCATTACAATTCCCCATGACCCCTTTCTTCACAATGCTCCATGATGCCTGTCATCACAATGATCAATGGCTTTTGTTATCACAAAGCTCCAGGACCAGTTTCATCACAATACTCCATCCCCCTTGTCATCACGGTGCACAATGAAAAGTTTGATTACAATGCTCCATGACACATGTCATCACAATGCTCCAGAATTCTTGTCATCACAATGTCCCATGACCATGTTATCACAATTCTCCATGGCCCTTGTCATCACAATGCTCCAGAATTATTGTCATCACAATATTCCATGACCGTGTCATCACAATGCTCCATGGCCCTTCTCATCACAATGCTCCAGAATTCTTGTCATCACAATGTTCCATGACCGTGTCATCACAATGCTCCATGGCCCTTGTCATCACAATGCTCCAGAATTCTGGTCATCACAATGTTCGATGACCGTGTCATCACAATGCTACATGACCCTGGTCATCACAGTTCTCCATGACCTTTGTCATCACAATGCTCTATATAGTTTTTCATGACAATTGTAAATGACCACTTTAATCACTTTGCTTGCTGACCATTTTCAACACATTTCTCTATTGTCATTACAATTTCCCATGACCCCTTTCTTCACAATGCTCCATGATGCCTGTCATCACAATGCTCAATGGCTTTTGTTATCACAATGCTCCAGGAACAGTTTCATCACAATACTCCATCCCCATTGTCATCACGGTGCACAATGAAACCTCTCATTACAATGCTCCATGACACTTGTCATCACAATGCTCCATGGCCCTTGTCATCACAATGCTCCAGATTGCTTGTCATCACAAATTTCCATGACCGTGTCATCACAATGCTCCATAATTCTTGTCATCACAATGTTCCATGATCGTGTCGTCACAATGCTACATGACCCTGGTCATCACAGTTCTCCATGACCTTTGTCATCACAATGCTGTATATAGTTTTTCATGACAATTCTAAAGGACCACTTTAATGACTTTGCTTGCTGACCATTTTCATCACATTTCTCTATTGTCATTACAATTCCCCATGACCCCTTTCTTCACAATGCTCCATGATGCCTGTCATCACAATGCTCAATGGCTTTTGTTATTACAATGCTCCAGGACCAGTTTCATCACATTACTCCATCTCCCTTGTCATCACGGTGCACAATGAAAAGTTTCATTACAATTCTCCATGACACATGTCATCACAATGCTCCAGAATTCTTGTCATCACAATGTTCCATGACCATGTCATCACAATTCTCCATGGCCCTTGTCATCACAATGCTCCAGAATTCTTGTCATCACAATGTTCCATGACCGTGTCATCACAATGCTCCATGGCCCTTGTCATCATAATGCTCCAGAATTCTTGTCATCACAATGATCCATGACCGTGTCATCACAATGCTCCATAATTCTTGTCATCACAATGTTCCATGACCGTGTCATCACAATGTTCCATGACCATGTCATCACAATGCTCCAGAATTATTGTCATCACAATGTTCCATGACCATGTCATCACAATTCTCCATGGCCCTTGTCATCACAATGCTCCAGAATTCTTGTCATCACAATGTTCCATGACCGTGTCATCACAATGCTCCATGGCCCTTGTCATCACAATGCTCCAGAATTCTGGTCATCACAATGTTCCATAACCGTGTCATCACAATGCTCCAGAATTCTTGTCATCACAATGTTCCATGACCGTGTCATCACAATGCTCCATGGCCCTGGTCATCACAATGCTCCAGATTGCTTGTCATCACAAAGTTCCATGACCGTGTCATGACAATGCACCATGGCCCTTGTCATCACAACGCTCCAGAATTCATGTCGTCACAATGTTCCATGACCGTGTCATCACAATGCTCCAGAATTCTTGTCATCACAATGTTCCATGACCGTGTCATCACAATGCTCCAGAATTCTTGTCATCACAATGTTCCATGACTATGTCATCACAATGCTCCATGGCCCTTGTCATCACAATGCTCCAGAATTCTTGTCATCACAATGTTCCATGACCGTGTCATCACAATGCTCCATAATTCTTGTCATCACAATGTTTCATGACCGTGTCATCACAATGCTACATGACCCTGGTCATCACAGTTCTTAATGACCTTTGTCATCACAATGCTCTATATAGTTTTTCATGACAATTCTAAATGACCACTTTAATCATTTTGCTTGCTGACCATTTTCATCACATTTCTCTATTGTCATTACAATTCCCCATGACCCCTTTCTTCACAATGCTCCATGATGCCTGTCATCACAATGATCAATGGCTTTTGTTATCACAAAGCTCCAGGACCAGTTTCATCACAATACTCCATCCCCCTTGTCATCACGGTGCACAATGAAAAGTTTGATTACAATGCTCCATGACACATGTCATCACAATGCTCCAGAATTCTTGTCATCACAATGTCCCATGACCAGGTCATCACAATTCTCCATGGCCCTTGTCATCACAATGCTCCAGAATTATTTTCATCACAATATTCCATGACCGTGTCATCACAATGCTCCATGGCCCTTCTCATCACAATGCTCCAGAATTCTTGTCATCACAATGTTCGATGACCGTGTCATCACAATGCTACATGACCCTGGTCATCACAGTTCTCCATGACCTTTGTCATCACAATGCTCTATATAGTTTTTCATGACAATTGTAAATGACCACTTTAATCACTTTGCTTGCTGACCATTTTCAACACATTTCTCTATTGTCATTACAATTTCCCATGACCCCTTTCTTCACAATGCTCCATGATGCCTGTCATCACAATGCTCAATGGCTTTTGTTATCACAATGCTCCAGGAACAGTTTCATCACAATACTCCATCCCCATTGTCATCACGGTGCACAATGAAACCTCTCATTACAATGCTCCATGACACTTGTCATCACAATGCTCCATGGCCCTTGTCATCACAATGCTCCAGATTGCTTGTCATCACAAATTTCCATGACCGTGTCATCACAATGCTCCATAATTCTTGTCATCACAATGTTCCATGATCGTGTCGTCACAATGCTACATGACCCTGGTCATCACAGTTCTCCATGACCTTTGTCATCACAATGCTGTATATAGTTTTTCATGACAATTCTAAAGGACCACTTTAATGACTTTGCTTGCTGACCATTTTCATCACATTTCTCTATTGTCATTACAATTCCCCATGACCCCTTTCTTCACAATGCTCCATGATGCCTGTCATCACAATGCTCAATTGCTTTTGTTATTACAATGCTCCAGGACCAGTTTCATCACATTACTCCATCTCCCTTGTCATCACGGTGCACAATGAAAAGTTTCATTACAATTCTCCATGACACATGTCATCACAATGCTCCAGAATTCTTGTCATCACAATGTTCCATGACCATGTCATCACAATTCTCCATGGCCCTTGTCATCACAATGCTCCAGAATTCTTGTCATCACAATGTTCCATGACCGTGTCATCACAATGCTCCATGGCCCTTGTCATCATAATGCTCCAGAATTCTTGTCATCACAATGATCCATGACCGTGTCATCACAATGCTCCATAATTCTTGTCATCACAATGTTCCATGACCGTGTCATCACAATGTTCCATGACCATGTCATCACAATGCTCCTTAATTCTTGTCATCACAATGATCGATGACCATGTCAGCACAATGCTCCGTGGCCCTTGTCATCACAATGCGCCAGAATTCTTGTCATCACATTGTTCCATGACCGTGTCATCACAATGCTCCATGGCCCTTGTCATCACAATGCTCCATAATTCTTGTCATCACAATGTTCCATGACCGTGTCATCACAATGCTACATGACCCTGGTCATCACAGTTCTCCATGACCTTTGCCATCACAATGCTCTATATAGTTTTTCCTGACAATTCAAAATGACCACTTTAATCACTTTGCTTGCTGACCAGTTTCATCACATTTCTCTATTGTCATTACAATTTCCCATGACCCCTTTCTTCACAATGCTCCATGATGCCTGTCATCACAATGCTCAAAGTCCTTTGTTATCATAATGCTCCAGGACCAGTTTCATCACAATACTCCATCCCCCTTGTCATCACGGTGCACAATGAAACCTCTCATTACAATGCTCCATGACACTTGTCATCACAATGCTCCATGGCCCTTGTCTTCACAATGCTCCAGAATTCTTGTCATCCCCATGTTCCATGACCATGTCATCACAATTCTCCATGGCCCTTTTCATCACAATGCTCCAGAATTCTTGTCATCACAATGTTCCATGACCGTGTCATCACAATGCTCTAGATTGCTTGTCATCACAAAGTTCCATGACCGTGTCATCACAATGCTCCAGAATTCTTGTCATCACAATGTTCCATGACCGTGTCATCACAATGCTCCATCGCCTTTGTCATCAGAATGCTCCAGAATTCTTGTCATCAAAATGTTCCATGACCGTGTCATCACAATGCTCCATGGCCCTTATCAGCACAATGCTCCAGAATTCTTGTCATCACAATGTTCCATGGTCGTGTCATCACAATGCTCCATGGCCCTTGTTATGACAATGCTCCAGAATTCTTCTCATCACAATGTTCCATGACCGTGTCATCACAATGCTCCATGGCCATTGTCCTCACAATGCTCCAGAATTCTTGTCATCACAATGTTCCATGGCCGTGTCATCACAATGCTCCATGGCCCTTGTGATAATAATGCTCCAGAATTCTTGTCATCACAATGTTCCATGACCGTATCATCACAATGCTCCATGGCGCTTGTAGAGCACAATGCTCCAGAATTCTTCTCATCACAATGTTCCATGACTGTGTCATCACAATGCTCCACGGCCCGTTTCATCACAATGCTCCAGAATTCTTGTCATCACAATGTTCCATGACCGTGTCATCACAATGCTCCATGGCCCTTGTCATCACAATGCTCCAGAATATTGTCATCACAATGTTCCATGACCGTGTCATCACAATGCTCCATAATTATTGTCATCACAATGTTCCATGACCGTGTCATCACAATGCTCCATAATACTTGTCATCACAATGTTCCATGACCGTGTCATCACAATGCTACATGACACTGGTCATCACAGTTCTCCATGACCTTTGTCATCACAATGCTCTATATAGTTTTTCATGACAATTCTAAATGACCACTTTAATCACTTTGCTTGCTGACCATTTTCATCACATTTCTCTATTGTTATTACAATTCCCCATGACCCCTTTCTTCACAATGCTCCATGATGCCTGTCATCACAATGCTCAATGGCTTTTGTTATTACAATGCTCCAGGACCAGTTTCATCACAATACTCCATCCCCATTGTCATCACGGTACACAATGAAACCTCTCATTACAATGCTCCATGACACTTGTCATCACAATGCTCCATGGCCCTTGTCATCACAATGCTCCAGATTGTTGTCATCACAAAGTTCCGTGACCGTGTCATCACAATGCACCATGGCCCTTGTCATCACAATGCTCCAGAATTCTTTTCATCACAATGTTCCATGACCGTGTCATCACAATGCTCCATGGCCCTTGTCATCACAATGCTCCAGAATTCTGGTCATCACAATGTTCCATAACCGTGTCATCACAATGCTCCAGAATTCTTGTCATCACAATGTTTCATGACCGTGTCATCACAATGCTCCATGGCCCTGGTCATCACAATGCTCCAGATTGCTTGTCATCACAAAGTTCCATGACCGTGTCATGACAATGCACCATGGCCCTTGTCATCACAACGCTCCAGAATTCATGTCGTCACAATGTTCCATGACCGTGTCATCACAATGCTCCATAATTCTTGTCATCACAATGTTCCATGACCGTGTAATCACAATGCTCCAGAATTCTTGTCATCACAATGTTCCATGACCATGTCATCACAATGCTCCATGGCCCTTGTCATCACAATGCTCCAGAATTCTTGTCATCACAATGTTCCATGACCGTGTCATCACAATGCTCCATAATTCTTGTCATCACAATGTTCCATGACCGTGTCATCACAATGCTACATGACCCTGGTCATCACAGTTCTCCATGACCTTTGTCATCACAATGCTCTATATAGTTTTTCATGACAATTCTAAATGACCACTTTAATCATTTTGCTTGCTGACCATTTTCATCACATTTCTCTATTGTCATTACAATTCCCCATGACCCCTTTCTTCACAATGCTCCATGATGCCTGTCATCACAATGCTCAATGGCTTTTGTTATAACAAAGCTCCAGGACCAGTTTCATCACAATACTCCATCCCCCTTGTCATCACAGTGCACAATGAGACCTCTCATTACAATGCTCCATGACACTTGTCATCACAATGCTCCATGGCCCTTGTCATCACAATGTCCAAATTGTTGTCATCACAAAGTTCCGTGACTGTGTCATCACAATGCACCATGGCCCTTGTCATCACAATGCTCCAGAATTCTTTTCATCACAATGATCCATGACCGTGTCATCACAATGCTCCATGGCCCTTGTCATCACAATGCTCCAGAATTCTTGTCATCACAATGATCGATAACCATGTCATCACAAGGCTCCATGGCACTTGTCATCACAATGCGCCAGAATTCTTGTCATCACATTGTTCCATGACCGTGTCATCACAATGATCCATGGCCCTTGTCATCACAATGCTCCAGAATTCTTGTCATCACAATGTTCCATGACCGTGTCATCACAATGCTCCATGGCCCTTGTCATCACAATGCTCCAGATTTCTTGTCATCACAATGTTCCATGACCGTGTCATCACAATGCTCCATAATTCTTGTCATCACAATGTTCCATGATCGTGTCATCACAATGCTCCAGAATTCTTGTCATCACAATGTTCCATGACCGTGTCATCACAATGCTCCAGAATTCTTGTCATCACAATGCTCCAGAATTCTTTTCATCACAATGTTCCATGACCGTGTCATCACAATGCTACATAATTCTTGTCATCGCAATGTTCCATGACCGTGTCATCACAATGCTCCATAAATCTTGTCATCACAATATTCCATGACCGTGTCATCACAATGCTCCTGAATACTTGTCATCACAATGTTCCATGACCGTGTCATCACAATGCTCCATGGCCCTTGTCATCACAATGCTCCAGAATTCTTGTCATCACAATGTTCCATGACCGTGTCATCACAATGCTCCATAATTTTTGTCATCACAATGTTCCATGACCGTGTCATCACAATGCTCCATGGCCCTTGTCATCACAATGCTCCAGAATTCTTGTCATCACAATATTCCATGACCGTGTTATCACAATGCACCATGGCCCTTGTCATCACAATGCTCCAGAATTCTTATCATCACAATGTTCCATGACCGTGTCATCACAATGCTCCTGAATTCTTGTCATCACAATGTTCCATGACCGTGTCATCACAATGCTACATGACCCTGGCCATCACAGTTCTCCAAGACATTTGTCATCACAATGCTCTATGTAGTTTTTCATGACAATTCTAAATGACCACTTTAATCACTTTGCTTGCTGACCATTTTCATCACATTTCTCTATTGTCATTACAATTTCCCATGACCCCTTTCTTCACAATGCTCCATGATGCCTGTCATCACAATGCTCAATGGCTTTTTTATCACAATGCTCCAGGACCAGTTTCATCACAATACTGCATCCCCCTTGTCATCACGGTGCCCAATGAAACCTCTCATTACAATGCTCCATGACACTTGTCATCACAATGCTCCATGGCCCTTGTCATCACAATGCTCCAGATTGTTGTCATCATAAGTTCCGTGACCGTGTCATCACAATGCACCATGGCCCTTGTCATCACAATGCTCCAGAATTCTTTTCATCACAATGTTCCATGACCGTGTCATCACAATGCTCCATGGCCTTTGTCATCACAATGCTCCAGAATTCTGGTCATCACAATGTTCCATGACCGTGTCATCACAATGCTCCATAATTCTTGTCATCACAATGTTCCATGACCGTGTCATCACAATGCTACATGACCCTGGTCATCACAGTTCTCCATGACCTTTGTCATCACAATGCTCTATATAGTTTTTCATGACAATTCTAAATGACCACTTTAATCACTTTGCTTGCTGACCATTTTCATCACATTTCTCTATCGTCATTACAATTCCCCATGACCACTTTCTTCACAATGCTCCATGATGCCTGTCATCACAATGCTCAATGGCTTTTATTATTACAATGCTCCAGGACCAGTTTCATCACATTACTCCATCTCCCTTGTCATCACGTTGCACAATGAAAAGTTTCATTACAATGCTCCATGACACATGTCATCACAATGCTCCAGAATTCTTGTCATCACAATGTTCCATGACCAGGTCATCACAATTCTCCATTGCCCTTGTCATCACAATGCTCCAGAATTCTTGTCATCACAATGTTCCATGACCGTGTCATCACAATGCTCCATGTCCCTTGTCATCACAATGCTCCAGAATTCTTGTCATCACAATGTTCCATGACCGTGTCATCACAATGCTCCATGGCGCTTGTCATCACAATGCTCCAGAATTCTTGTCATCACAATGTTCCATGACCGTGTCATCACAATGCTCCATGGCCCTGGTCATCACAATGCTCCAGATTGCTTGTCATCACAAAGTTCCATGACAGTGTCATCACAATGCACCATGGCCCTTGTCATCACAATGCTCCAGAATTCTTGTCATCACAATGATCCATGACCGTGTCATCACAATGCTCCATGGTCCTTGTCATCACAATGCTCCAGAATTCTTGTCATCACAATGTTCCATGACCGTGTCATCACAATGCTCCATAATTCTTGTCATCAAAATGTTCCATGACCTTGTCATCACAATGCTCCAGAATTCTTGTCATCACAATGTTCCATGACCGTGTCATCACAATGCTCCATAATTCTTGTCATCACAATGCTCCAGAATTCTTGTCATCACAAAGTTCCATGACCGTTTCATCACAATGCTCCATAATTCTTGTCATCACAATGCTCCAGAATTCTTGTCATCACAATGTTCCATGACCGTGTCATCACAATGCTCCATGGCCCTGGTCATGACAATGCTCCAGATTGCTTGTCATCACAAAGTTCCATGACCGTGTCATCACAATGCACAATGGCCCTTGTCATCACAATGCTCCAGAATTCTTGTCATCACAATGTTCCATGACCGTGTCATCACAATGCTCCATAATTCTTGTCATCAAAATGTTCCATGTCCGTGTCATCACAATGCTCCCGAATTCTTGTCATCACAATGTTCCATGACCGTGTCATCACAATGCTCCATGGCCCTTGTCATCACAATGCTCCAGAATTCTTGTCATCACAATGTTCCATGACCGTGTCATCACAATGCTCCATAATTCTTGTCATCAAAATGTTCCATGAACGTGTCATCACAATGCTCCAAAATTCTAGTCATCACAATGTTCCATGACCGTGTCATCACAATGCTCCATGGCCCTTGTCATCACAATGCTCTAGATTTCTTGTCATCACAATGTTCCATGACCGTGTAATCACAATGCTCCATAATTCTTGTCATCAAAATGTTCCATGACCGTGTCATCACAATGCTCCAGAATTCTTGTCATCACAATGTTCCATGACCGTGTCATCACAATGCTCCATGGCCCTTGTCATCACAAGGCTCCAGAATTCTTGTCATCACAATGTTCCATGACCGTGTCATCACAATGCTCCATGGCCCTTGTCATCACAATGCTCCAGAATTCTTGTCATCACAATGTTCCATGACCGTGTCATCACAATGCTCCATAATTCTTGTCATCAAAATGTTCCATGAACGTGTCATCACAATGCTCCAAAATTCTTGTCATCACAATGTTCCATGACCGTATCATCACAATGCTCCAGAATTCTTGTCATCACAATGCTCCAGAATTCTTGTCATCACAATGTTCCATGACCGTGTCATCACAATGCTCCATGGCCCTTGTCATCACAATGCTCCTGAATTCTGGTCATCACAATGTTCCATGACCGTGTCATCACAATGCTCCATGACCCTTATCATCACAATGCTCCAGAATTCTGGTCATCACAATGTTCCATGACCGTGTCATCACAATGCTCCATAATTCTTGTCATCACAAAGTTCCATGACCGTGTCTTCACAATGCTACATGACCCTGGTCATCACAGTTCTCCATGACCTTTGTCATCACAATGCTCTATATAGTTTTTCATGACAATTCTAAATGACCACTTTAATCACTTTGCTTGCTGACCATTTTGATCACATTTCTCTATCGTCATTACAATTCCTCATGACCACTTTCTTCACAATGCTCCATGATTCCTGTCATCACAATGCTCAATGTCTTTTGTTATCACAATGCTCCAGGACCAGTTTCATCACAATACTCCATCCCCCTTGTCATCAAAGTGCACAATGAAAAGTTTCATTACAATGCTCAATGACACATGTCATCACAATGCTTCAGAATTCTTGTCATCACAATGTTCCATGACCATGTCATCACAATTCTCCATGGCCCTTGTCATCACAATGCTCCAGATTTCTTGTCATCACAATGTTCCATGACCGTGTCATCACAATGCTCCATAATTCTTGTCATCAAAATGTTCCTTGACCATGTCATCACAATGCTCCAGAATTCTTGTCATCACAAAGTTCCATGACCGTGTCATCACAATGCTCCATAATTCTTGTCATCACAATGCTCCAGAATTCTTGTCATCACAATGTTCCATGACCGTGTCATCACAATGCTCCATAATTCTTGTCATCACAATGCTCCAGAATTCTTGTCATCACAATGTTCCATGACCGTGTCATCACAATGCTCCATGGCCCTGGTCATCACAATGCTCCAGATTGCTTGTCATCGCAAAGTTCCATGACCCTGTCATCACAATGCTCCGTGGCCCTTGTCATCACAATGCTCCAGAATTCTTGTCATCTCAATATTCCATGACCGTGTCATCACAATGCTCCATGGCCCTTGTCATCACAATGCTCTAGAATTTTTGTCATCACAATGTTCCATGACCATGTCATCGCAATGCTCCATGGCCCTTGTCATCACAATGCTCCAGAATTCTTGTCATCACAATGTTCCATGACCGTGTCATCACAATGCTCCATAATTCTTGTCATCAAAATGTTCCATGAACGTGTCATCACAATGCTCCAAAATTCTTGTCATCACAATTTTCCATGACCGTATCATCACAATGCTCCAGAATTCTTGTCATCACAATGCTCCAGAATTCTTGTCATCACAATGTTCCATGACCGTGTCATCACAATGCTCCATGGCCCTGGTCATCACAATGCTCCAGATTGCTTGTCATCACAAAGTTCTATGACCGTGTCATCACAATGCACCCTGGCCCTTGTCATCACAATGCTCCAGAATTCTTGTCATCAAAATGTTCCATGACCGTGTCATCACAATGCTCCATGGCCCTTGTCATCACAATGCTCCAGAATTCTTGTCTTCACAATGTTCCATGGCCGTGTCATCACAATGCTCCATGGCCCTCGTCATCACAATGCTCCAGATTGCTTGTCATCACAATGTTCCATAACCATGTCATCACAATGCACCATGGCCCTTGTCATCACAATGCTCCAGAATTCTTGTCATCAAAATATTCCATGACCGTGTCATCACAATGCTCCATTGCCCTTGTCATCACAATGCTCCAGAATTCTTGTCATCACAATGTTCCATGACCGTGTCATCACAATGCTCCATGGCCCTTGTCATCACAATGCTCCATAATTCTTGTCATCAAAATGTTCCTTGACCGTGTCATCACAATGCTCCAGAATTCTTGTCATCACAATGTTCCATGACCGTGTCATCACAATGCTCCAGAATTCTTGTCATCACAATGTTCCATGACCGTGTCATCACAATGCTCCAGAATTCTTGTCATCACAATGTTCCATGACCGTGTCATCACAATGTTCCATGACCGTGTCATCACAATGCTCCATAATTCTTGTCATCACAATGTTCCATGACCGTGTCATCCCAAAGCTACATGACACTGGCCATCACAGTTCTCCATGACCTTTGTCATCACAATGCTCTATGTAGTTTTTCATGACATTTCTAAATGACCACTTTAATCAGTTTGCTTGCTGACCATTTTCATCACATTTCTCTATTGTCATTACAATTTCCCATGACCCCTTTCTTCACAATGCTCCATGATGCCTGTCATCAAAATGCTCAATGGCTTTTGTTATCACAATGCTCCAGGACCAGTTTCATCACAATACTCCATCCCCCTTGTCATCACGGTGCACAATGAAACCTCTCATTACAATGCTCCATGACACTTGTCATCACAATGCTCCATGGCCCTTGTCATCACAATGCTCCAGATTGTTGTCATCACAAAGTTCCGTGACCGTGTCATCACAATGCACCATGGCCCTTGTCATCACAATGCTCCAGAATTCTTGTCATCACAATGTTCCATGACCGTGTCATCACAATGCTCCATGGTACTTGTCATCACAATGCTCCAGAATTCTTGTCATCACAATGTTCCATGACCGTGTCATCACAATGCTCCATGGCCCTTGTCATCACAATGCTCCAGATTTCTTGTCATCACAATGTTCCATGACCGTGTCATCACAATGCTCCATAATTCTTGTCATCAAAATGTTCCATGACCTTGTCATCACAATGCTCCAGAATTCTTGTCATCACAATGCTCCAGAATTCTTGTCATCACAATGTTCCATGACGGTGTCATCACAATGCTCCATGGCCCTGGTCATCACAATGCTCCAGATTGCTTGTCATCACAAAGTTCCATGACCGTGTCATCACAATGCACCATGGCCCTTGTCATCACAATGCTCCAGAATTCTTGTCATCACAATGTTCCATGACCGTGTCATCACAATTCTCCATGGTACTTGTCATCACAATGCTCCAGAATTCTTGTCATCACAATGTTCCATGGCCGTGTCATCACAATGCTCCATGGCCCTTGTCATCACAATGCTCCAGATTTCTTTTCATCACAATGTTCCATGACCGTGTCGTCACAATGCTCCATAATTCTTGTCATCGCAATGTTCCATGACCGTGTCATCACAATGCTCCAGAATTCTTGTCATCACAATGTTCCATGACTGTGTCATCACAATGCTCCAGAATTCTTGTCATCACAGTGTTCCATGACCGTGTCATCACAATATTCCCTGACCATGTCATCACAATTCTCCAGAATTCTTGTCATCACAATGCTCCAGAATTCTTGTCATCACAATGTTCCATGACCGTGTCATCACAATGCTCCAGAATTCTTGTCATCATAATGCTCCAGAATTCTTGTCATCACAATGTTCCATGACCGTGTCATCACAATGCTCCATGGCCCTGGTCATCACAATGCTCCAGATTGCTTGTCATCACAAAGTTCCATGACCGTGTCATAACAATGCACCATGGCCCTTGTCATCACGATGCTCCAGAATTCTTGTCATCACAATGTTCCATGACCGTGTCATCACAATTCTCCATGGTACTTGTCATCACAATGCTCCAGAATTCTTGTCATCACAATGTTCCATGGCCGTGTCATCACAATGCTCCATGGCCCTTGTCATCACAATGCTCCAGATTTCTTTTCATCACAATGTTCCATGACCGTGTCGTCACAATGCTCCATAATTCTTGTCATCGCAATGTTCCATGACCGTGTCATCACAATGCTCCATAATTCTTGTCATCACAATGTTACATGACCATGTCATCACAATCCTCCTGAATTCTTGTCATCACAATGTTCTATGACCGTGTCATCACAATGCTCCATGGCCCTTGTCATCACAATGCTCCAGAATTCTTGTCATCACAATGTTCCATGACCGTGTCATCACAATGCTCCATAATTTTTGTCATCACAATGTTCCATGACCGTGTCATCACAATGCTACATGACCCTGGCCATCACAGTTCTCCATGACATTTGTCATCACAATGCTCTATGTAGTTTTTCATGACAATTCTAAATGACCACTTTAATCACTTTGCTTGCTGACGATTTTCATCACATTTCTCTATTGTTATTACAATTCCCCATGACCCCTTTCTTCACAATGCTCCATGATGCCTGTCATCACAATGCTCAATGGCTTTTGTTATCACAATGCTCCAGGACCAGTTTCATCACATTACTCCATCTCCCTTGTCATCACGGTGCACAATGAAAAGTTTCATTACAATGCTCCATGACACATGTCATCACAATGCTCCAGAATTCTTGTCATCACAATGTTCCATGACCATGTCATCACAATTCTCCATGGCCCTTGTCATCACAATGCTCCAGAATTCTTGTCATCACAATGTTCCATGACCGTGTCATCACAATGCTCCATGGCCCTTTTCATCACAATGCTCCAGAATTCTTGTCATCACAATGTTCCATGACCGTGTTATCACAATGCTCCATAATTCTTGTCATCACAATGCTCCAGAATTCTTTTCATCACAATGTTCCATGACCGTGTCATCACAATGCTCCATAATTCTTGTCATCAAAATGTTCCATGACCGTGTCATCACAATGCTCCAGAAATCTTGTCATCACAATGTTCCATGACCGTGTCATCACAATGCTCCAGAATTCTTGTCATCACAATGCTCCAGAATTCTTGTCCTCACAATGTTCCATGACCGTGTCATCACAATGCTCCATGGCCCTTGTCATCACAATGCTCCAGATTTCTTGTCATCACAATGTTCCATGACCGTGTCATCACAATGCTCCATGGCCCTTGTCATCACAATGCTCCAGAATTCTTGTCATCACAATGTTCCATGACCGTGTCATCACAATGCTCCATAATTTTTGTCATCACAATGTTCCATGACCGTGTCATCACAATGCTACATGACCCTGGTCATCACAGCTCTCGATGACCTTTGTCATCACAATGCTCTATGTAGTTTTTCATGACAATTCTAAATGACCACTTTAATCACTTTGCTTGCTGACTATTTTCATCACATTTCTCTATTGTCATTACAATTCCCCATGACCCCTTTCTTCACAATGCTCCATGATGCCTGTCATCACAATGCTCAATGGCTTTTGTTATCACAATGCTCCAGGACCAGTTTCATCACAATACTCCATCCCCCTTGTCATCACGGTGCACAATGAAACCTCTCATTACAATGCTCCATGACACTTGTCATCACAATGCTCCATGGCCCTTGTCATCACAATGCTCCAGATTGTTTTCATCACAAAGTTCCGTGACCGTGTCATCACAATGCACCATGGCCCTTGTCATCACAATGCTCCAGAATTCTTTTCATCACAGTGTTCCATGACCGTGTCATCACAATGCTCCATGGCCCTTGTCATCACAATGCTCCAGAATTCTGATCATCACAATGTTCCATGACCGTGTCATCACAATGCTCCATGGCCCTTGTCATCACAATGCTCCAGCATTCTTGTCATCACAATGTTCCATGACCGTGTCATCACAATGCTCCATGGCCCTGGTCATCACAATGCTCCAGATTGCTTGTCATCACAAAGTTCCATGACCGTGTCATCACAATGCACCATGGCCCTTGTCATCACAATGCTCCAGAATTCTTGTCATCACAATGTTCCATGACCGTGTCATCACAATGCTCCATGGTACTTGTCATCACAATGCTCCAGAATTCTTGTCATCACAATGTTCCATGACCGTGTCATCACAATGCTCCATGGCCCTTGTCATCACAATGCTCCAGATTTCTGGTCATCACAATGTTCCATGACCGTGTCATCACAATGCTCCATAATTCTTGTCATCAAAATGTTCCATGACCTTGTCATCACAATGCTCCAGAATTCTTGTCATCACAATGCTCCAGAATTCTTGTCATCACAATGTTCCATGACCGTGTCATCACAATGCTCCATGGCCCTGGTCATCACAATGCTCCAGATTGCTTGTCATCACAAAGTTCCATGACCGTGTCATCACAATGCACCATGGCCCTTGTCATCACAATGCTCCAGAATTCTTGTCATCACAATGTTCCATGACCGTGTCATCACAATGCTCCATGGTACTTGTCATCACAATGCTCCAGAATTCTTGTCATCACAATGTTCCATGACCGTGTCATCACAATGCTCCATGGCCCTTGTCATCACAATGCTCCAGATTTCTTGTCATCACAATGTTCCATGACCGTGTCATCACAATGCTCCATAATTTTTGTCATCACAATGTTCCATGACCGTGTCATCACAATGCTACATGACTCTGGCCATCACAGTTCTCCATGATCTTTGTCATCACAATGCTCTATGTAGTTTTTCATGACAATTCTAAATGACCACTTTAATCACTTTGCTTGCTGACGATTTTCATCACATTTCTCTATTGTCATTACAATTCCCCATGACCCCTTTCTTCACAATGCTCCATGATGCCTGTCATCACAATGCCCAATGGCTTTTGTTATCACAATGCTCCAGGACCAGTTTCATCACAATACTCCATCCCCCTTGTCATCACGGTGCACAATGAAACCTCTCATTACAATGCTCCATGACACTTGTCATCACAATGCTCCATGGCCCTTGTCATCACAATGCTCCAGATTGTTGTCATCACAAAGTTCCGTGACCGTGTCATCACAATGCACCATGGCCCTTGTCATCACAATGCTCCAGAATTCTTTTCATCACAATGTTCCATGACCGTGTCATCACAATGCTCCAGAATTCTGGTCATCACAATGTTCCATGACCGTGTCATCACAATGCTCCATAATTCTTGTCATCACAATGTTTCATGACCGTGTCATCACAATGCTACATGACCCTGGTCATCACAGTTCTCCATGACCTTTGTCATCACATTGCTCTATATAGTTTTTCATGACAATTCTAAATGACCACTTTAATCACTTTGCTTGCTGACCATTTTCATCACATTTCTCTCTCGTCATTACAATTCCCCATGACCACTTTCTTCACAATGCTCCATAATGCCTGTCATCACAATGCTCAATGGCTTTTATTATTACAATGCTCCAGGACCAGTTTCATCACATTACTCCATCTCCCTTGTCATCACGGTGCACAATGAAATGTTTCATTACAATGCTCCATGACACATGTCATCACAATGCTCCAGAATTCTTGTCATCACAATGTTCCATGACCATGTCATCAAAATTCTCCATGGCCCTTGTCATCACAATGCTCCAGAATTCTTGTCATCACAATGTTCCATGACCGTGTCATCACAATGCTCCATGGCCCTTGTCATCACAATGCTCCAGAATTCTTGTCATCACAATGTTCCATGACCGTGTTATCACAATGCTCCATAATTCTTGTCATCACAATGCTCCAGAATACTTTTCATCACAATGTTCCATGACCGTGTCATCACAATGCTCCATAATTCTTGTCATCAAAATGTTCCATGACCGTGTCATCACAATGCTCCATGGCCCTGGTCATCACAATGCTCCAGATTGCTTGTCATCACAAAGATCCATGACCGTGTCATCACAATGCACCATGGCCCTTGTCATCACAATGCTCCAGAATTCTTGTCATCTCAATGTTCCATGACCGTGCCATCACAATGCTCCATGGCCCTTGTCATCACAATGCTCCAGAATTCTTGTCATCACAATGATCGATGACCATGTCATCACTATGCTCCCTGGCCGTTGTCATCACAATGCGCCAGAATTTTTGTCATCACATTGTTCCATGACCGTGTCATCACAATGATCCATGGCCCTTGTCATCACAATGCTCCATAATTCTTGTCATCACAATGTTCCATGACCGTGTCATCACAATGCTACATGACCCTGGTCATCACAGTTCTCCATGACCTTTGCCATCACAATGCTCTATATAGTTTTTCAAGACAATTGTAAATGACCACTTTAATCACTTTGCTTGCTGACCATTTTCATCACATTTCTCTATTGTCATTACAATTTCCCATGACACCTTTCTTCAAAATGCTCCATGATGCCTGTCATCACAATGCTCAATAGCTTTTGTTATCACAATGCTCCAGGACCAGTTTCATCACAATACTCCATCCCCCTTGTCATCACGGTGCACAATGAAACCTCTCATTACAGTGCTCCATGACATTTGTCATCACAATGCTCCATGGCCTTTGTCTTCACAATGCTCCAGAATTCTTGTCATCACCATGTACAATGACCATGTCATCACAATTCTCCATGGCCCTTGTCATCACAATGCTCTAGAATTCTTGTCATCACAATGTTCCATGACCGTGTCATCACAATGCTCCATGGTCCTGGTCATCACAATGCTCCAGATTGCTTGTCATCACAAAGTTCCATGACCGTGTCATCACAATGCACCATGGCCCTTGTCATCACAATGCTCCAGAATTCTTGTCATCACAATGTTCCATGACCGTGTCATCACAATGCTCCATGGCTCTTGTCATCACAATGCTCCAGAATTCTTGTCATCACAGTGTTCCATGACCGTGTCATCACAATGCTCCATGGCCCTTGTCATCACAATGCTCCAGAATTCTTGTCATCACAAGGTTCCATGACCGTGTCATCACAATGCTCCATAATTCTTGTCATCAAAATGTTCCATGACCGTGTCATCACAATGCTCCAGAATTCTTGTCATCACAATGTTCCATGACCGTATCATCACAATGCTCCAGAATTCTTGTCATCACAATGCGCCAGAATTCTTGTCATCACAATGTTCCATGACCGTGTCATCACAATGCTCCATGGCCCTGGTCATCACAATGCTCCAGATTGCTTGTCATCACAAAGTTCCATGACCGTGTCATCACAATGCACCATGGCCCTTGTCATCACAATGCTCCAGAATTCTTGTCATCAAAATGTTCCATGACCGTGTCATCACAATGCTCCATGGCCCTTGTCATCACAATGCTCCAGAATTCTTGTCATCACAATGTTCCATGACCGTGTCATCCCAATGCTCCATGGCCCTTGTCATCACAATGCTCCAGATTTCTTGTCATCACAATGTTCCATGACCGTGTCATCACAATGCTCCATAATTCTTGTCATCAAAATATTCCATGACCGTGTCATCACAATGCTCCAGAATTCTTGTCATCACAATGTTCCATGACCGTGTCATCACAATGCTCCATGGCCCTTCTCATCACAATGCTCCAGAATTCTTGCCATCTCAATGTTCCATGACCGTGTCATGAAAATGCTCCATGGCCCTTGTCATCACAATGCTCCAGATTTCTTGGCATCACAATGTTCCATGACCGTGTCATCACAATGCTACATGATCCTGGTCATCACAGTTCTCCATGACCTTTGTCATCACAATGCTCTATATAGTTTTTCATGACAATTCTAAATGACCACTTTAATCACTTTGCTTGCTGACCATTTTCATCACATTTCTCTATCGTCATTACAATTCCCCATGACCACTTTCTTCACAATGCTCCATGATGCCTGTAATCACAATGCTCAATGGCTTTTATTATTACAATGCTCCAGGACCAGTTTCATCACAATACTCCATCTCCCTTGTCATCACGGTGCACAATGAAACATCTCATTACAATGCTCCATGACACTTGTCATCACAATGCTCCATGGCCCTTGTTATCACAATGCTCCAGAATTCTGGTCATCACAAAGTTCCATGACCGTGTCATCACAATGCTCCATAATTTTTGTCATCACAATGTTCCATGACCGTGTCATCACAATGCTACATGACCCTGGCCATCACAGTTCTCCATGACATTTGTCATCACAATGCTCTATGTAGTTTTTCATGACAATTCTAAATGACCACTTTAATCACTTTGCTTGCTGACGATTTTCATCACATTTCTCTATTGTTATTACAATTCCCCATGACCCCTTTCTTCACAATGCTCCATGATGCCTGTCATCACAATGCTCAATGGCTTTTGTTATCACAATGCTCCAGGACCAGTTTCATCACATTACTCCATCTCCCTTGTCATCACGGTGCACAATGAAAAGTTTCATTACAATGCTCCATGACACATGTCATCACAATGCTCCAGAATTCTTGTCATCACAATGTTCCATGACCATGTCATCACAATTCTCCATGGCCCTTGTCATCACAATGCTCCAGAATTCTTGTCATCACAATGTTCCATGACCGTGTCATCACAATGCTCCATGGCCCTTTTCATCACAATGCTCCAGAATTCTTGTCATCACAATGTTCCATGACCGTGTTATCACAATGCTCCATAATTCTTGTCATCACAATGCTCCAGAATTCTTTTCATCACAATGTTCCATGACCGTGTCATCACAATGCTCCATAATTCTTGTCATCAAAATGTTCCATGACCGTGTCATCACAATGCTCCAGAAATCTTGTCATCACAATGTTCCATGACCGTGTCATCACAATGCTCCAGAATTCTTGTCATCACAATGCTCCAGAATTCTTGTCCTCACAATGTTCCATGACCGTGTCATCACAATGCTCCATGGCCCTTGTCATCACAATGCTCCAGATTTCTTGTCATCACAATGTTCCATGACCGTGTCATCACAATGCTCCATGGCCCTTGTCATCACAATGCTCCAGAATTCTTGTCATCACAATGTTCCATGACCGTGTCATCACAATGCTCCATAATTTTTGTCATCACAATGTTCCATGACCGTGTCATCACAATGCTACATGACCCTGGTCATCACAGCTCTCGATGACCTTTGTCATCACAATGCTCTATGTAGTTTTTCATGACAATTCTAAATGACCACTTTAATCACTTTGCTTGCTGACTATTTTCATCACATTTCTCTATTGTCATTACAATTCCCCATGACCCCTTTCTTCACAATGCTCCATGATGCCTGTCATCACAATGCTCAATGGCTTTTGTTATCACAATGCTCCAGGACCAGTTTCATCACAATACTCCATCCCCCTTGTCATCACGGTGCACAATGAAACCTCTCATTACAATGCTCCATGACACTTGTCATCACAATGCTCCATGGCCCTTGTCATCACAATGCTCCAGATTGTTTTCATCACAAAGTTCCGTGACCGTGTCATCACAATGCACCATGGCCCTTGTCATCACAATGCTCCAGAATTCTTTTCATCACAGTGTTCCATGACCGTGTCATCACAATGCTCCATGGCCCTTGTCATCACAATGCTCCAGAATTCTGATCATCACAATGTTCCATGACCGTGTCATCACAATGCTCCATGGCCCTTGTCATCACAATGCTCCAGCATTCTTGTCATCACAATGTTCCATGACCGTGTCATCACAATGCTCCATGGCCCTGGTCATCACAATGCTCCAGATTGCTTGTCATCACAAAGTTCCATGACCGTGTCATCACAATGCACCATGGCCCTTGTCATCACAATGCTCCAGAATTCTTGTCATCACAATGTTCCATGACCGTGTCATCACAATGCTCCATGGTACTTGTCATCACAATGCTCCAGAATTCTTGTCATCACAATGTTCCATGACCGTGTCATCACAATGCTCCATGGCCCTTGTCATCACAATGCTCCAGATTTCTGGTCATCACAATGTTCCATGACCGTGTCATCACAATGCTCCATAATTCTTGTCATCAAAATGTTCCATGACCTTGTCATCACAATGCTCCAGAATTCTTGTCATCACAATGCTCCAGAATTCTTGTCATCACAATGTTCCATGACCGTGTCATCACAATGCTCCATGGCCCTGGTCATCACAATGCTCCAGATTGCTTGTCATCACAAAGTTCCATGACCGTGTCATCACAATGCACCATGGCCCTTGTCATCACAATGCTCCAGAATTCTTGTCATCACAATGTTCCATGACCGTGTCATCACAATGCTCCATGGTACTTGTCATCACAATGCTCCAGAATTCTTGTCATCACAATGTTCCATGACCGTGTCATCACAATGCTCCATGGCCCTTGTCATCACAATGCTCCAGATTTCTTGTCATCACAATGTTCCATGACCGTGTCATCACAATGCTCCATAATTTTTGTCATCACAATGTTCCATGACCGTGTCATCACAATGCTACATGACTCTGGCCATCACAGTTCTCCATGATCTTTGTCATCACAATGCTCTATGTAGTTTTTCATGACAATTCTAAATGACCACTTTAATCACTTTGCTTGCTGACGATTTTCATCACATTTCTCTATTGTCATTACAATTCCCCATGACCCCTTTCTTCACAATGCTCCATGATGCCTGTCATCACAATGCCCAATGGCTTTTGTTATCACAATGCTCCAGGACCAGTTTCATCACAATACTCCATCCCCCTTGTCATCACGGTGCACAATGAAACCTCTCATTACAATGCTCCATGACACTTGTCATCACAATGCTCCATGGCCCTTGTCATCACAATGCTCCAGATTGTTGTCATCACAAAGTTCCGTGACCGTGTCATCACAATGCACCATGGCCCTTGTCATCACAATGCTCCAGAATTCTTTTCATCACAATGTTCCATGACCGTGTCATCACAATGCTCCAGAATTCTGGTCATCACAATGTTCCATGACCGTGTCATCACAATGCTCCATAATTCTTGTCATCACAATGTTTCATGACCGTGTCATCACAATGCTACATGACCCTGGTCATCACAGTTCTCCATGACCTTTGTCATCACATTGCTCTATATAGTTTTTCATGACAATTCTAAATGACCACTTTAATCACTTTGCTTGCTGACCATTTTCATCACATTTCTCTCTCGTCATTACAATTCCCCATGACCACTTTCTTCACAATGCTCCATAATGCCTGTCATCACAATGCTCAATGGCTTTTATTATTACAATGCTCCAGGACCAGTTTCATCACATTACTCCATCTCCCTTGTCATCACGGTGCACAATGAAATGTTTCATTACAATGCTCCATGACACATGTCATCACAATGCTCCAGAATTCTTGTCATCACAATGTTCCATGACCATGTCATCAAAATTCTCCATGGCCCTTGTCATCACAATGCTCCAGAATTCTTGTCATCACAATGTTCCATGACCGTGTCATCACAATGCTCCATGGCCCTTGTCATCACAATGCTCCAGAATTCTTGTCATCACAATGTTCCATGACCGTGTTATCACAATGCTCCATAATTCTTGTCATCACAATGCTCCAGAATACTTTTCATCACAATGTTCCATGACCGTGTCATCACAATGCTCCATAATTCTTGTCATCAAAATGTTCCATGACCGTGTCATCACAATGCTCCAGAATTCTTGTCATCACAATGTTCCATGACCATGTCATCACAATTCTCCATGGCCCTTGTCATCACAATGCTCCAGATTTCTTGTCATCACAATGTTCCATGACCGTGTCATCACAATGCTCCATAATTCTTGTCATCAAAATGTTCCTTGACCGTGTCATCACAATGCTGCAGAATTCTTGTCATCACAATGTTCCAGGACCGTGTCATCACAATGCTCCATAATTCTTGTCATCACAATGCTCCAGAATTCTTGTCATCACAATGTTCCATGACCGTGTCATCACAATGCTCCATGGCCCTGGTCATCACAATGCTCCAGATTGCTTGTCATCACAAAGATCCATGACCGTGTCATCACAATGCACCATGGCCCTTGTCATCACAATGCTCCAGAATTCTTGTCATCTCAATGTTCCATGACCGTGCCATCACAATGCTCCATGGCCCTTGTCATCACAATGCTCCAGAATTCTTGTCATCACAATGATCGATGACCATGTCATCACTATGCTCCCTGGCCGTTGTCATCACAATGCGCCAGAATTTTTGTCATCACATTGTTCCATGACCGTGTCATCACAATGATCCATGGCCCTTGTCATCACAATGCTCCATAATTCTTGTCATCACAATGTTCCATGACCGTGTCATCACAATGCTACATGACCCTGGTCATCACAGTTCTCCATGACCTTTGCCATCACAATGCTCTATATAGTTTTTCAAGACAATTGTAAATGACCACTTTAATCACTTTGCTTGCTGACCATTTTCATCACATTTCTCTATTGTCATTACAATTTCCCATGACCCCTTTCTTCAAAATGCTCCATGATGCCTGTCATCACAATGCTCAATAGCTTTTGTTATCACAATGCTCCAGGACCAGTTTCATCACAATACTCCATCCCCCTTGTCATCACGGTGCACAATGAAACCTCTCATTACAGTGCTCCATGACATTTGTCATCACAATGCTCCATGGCCTTTGTCTTCACAATGCTCCAGAATTCTTGTCATCACCATGTACAATGACCATGTCATCACAATTCTCCATGGCCCTTGTCATCACAATGCTCTAGAATTCTTGTCATCACAATGTTCCATGACCGTGTCATCACAATGCTCCATGGTCCTGGTCATCACAATGCTCCAGATTGCTTGTCATCACAAAGTTCCATGACCGTGTCATCACAATGCACCATGGCCCTTGTCATCACAATGCTCCAGAATTCTTGTCATCACAATGTTCCATGACCGTGTCATCACAATGCTCCATGGCTCTTGTCATCACAATGCTCCAGAATTCTTGTCATCACAGTGTTCCATGACCGTGTCATCACAATGCTCCATGGCCCTTGTCATCACAATGCTCCAGAATTCTTGTCATCACAAGGTTCCATGACCGTGTCATCACAATGCTCCATAATTCTTGTCATCAAAATGTTCCATGACCGTGTCATCACAATGCTCCAGAATTCTTGTCATCACAATGTTCCATGACCGTATCATCACAATGCTCCAGAATTCTTGTCATCACAATGCGCCAGAATTCTTGTCATCACAATGTTCCATGACCGTGTCATCACAATGCTCCATGGCCCTGGTCATCACAATGCTCCAGATTGCTTGTCATCACAAAGTTCCATGACCGTGTCATCACAATGCACCATGGCCCTTGTCATCACAATGCTCCAGAATTCTTGTCATCAAAATGTTCCATGACCGTGTCATCACAATGCTCCATGGCCCTTGTCATCACAATGCTCCAGAATTCTTGTCATCACAATGTTCCATGACCGTGTCATCCCAATGCTCCATGGCCCTTGTCATCACAATGCTCCAGATTTCTTGTCATCACAATGTTCCATGACCGTGTCATCACAATGCTCCATAATTCTTGTCATCAAAATATTCCATGACCGTGTCATCACAATGCTCCAGAATTCTTGTCATCACAATGTTCCATGACCGTGTCATCACAATGCTCCATGGCCCTTCTCATCACAATGCTCCAGAATTCTTGCCATCTCAATGTTCCATGACCGTGTCATGAAAATGCTCCATGGCCCTTGTCATCACAATGCTCCAGATTTCTTGGCATCACAATGTTCCATGACCGTGTCATCACAATGCTACATGATCCTGGTCATCACAGTTCTCCATGACCTTTGTCATCACAATGCTCTATATAGTTTTTCATGACAATTCTAAATGACCACTTTAATCACTTTGCTTGCTGACCATTTTCATCACATTTCTCTATCGTCATTACAATTCCCCATGACCACTTTCTTCACAATGCTCCATGATGCCTGTAATCACAATGCTCAATGGCTTTTATTATTACAATGCTCCAGGACCAGTTTCATCACAATACTCCATCTCCCTTGTCATCACGGTGCACAATGAAACATCTCATTACAATGCTCCATGACACTTGTCATCACAATGCTCCATGGCCCTTGTTATCACAATGCTCCAGAATTCTGGTCATCACAAAGTTCCATGACCGTGTCATCACAATGCTCCATAATTCTTGTCATCACAATGTTCCATGACCGTGGCTTCACAATGCTACATGACCCTGGTCATCACAGTTCTCCATGACCTTTGTCATCACAATGCTCTATATAGTTTTTCATGACAATTCTAAATGACCACTTTAATCACTTTGCTTGCTGACCATTTTCATCACATTTCTCTATCGTCATTACAATTCCTCATGACCACTTTCTTCACAATGCTCCATGATGCCTGTCATCACAATGCTCAATGGCTTTTGTTATCACAATGCTCCAGGACCAGTTTCATCACAATACTCCATCCCCCTTGTCATCAAGGTGCACAATGAAAAGTTTCATTACAATGCTCCATGACACATGTCATCACAATGCTTCAGAATTCTTGTCATCACAATGTTCCATGACCATGTCATCACAATTCTCCATGGCCCTTGTCATCACAATGCTCCAGATTTCTTGTCATCACAATGTTCCATGACCGTGTCATCACAATGCTCCATAATTCTTGTCATCAAAATGTTCCTTGACCGTGTCATCACAATGCTCCAGAATTCTTGTCATCACAATGTTCCATGACCGTTTCATCACAATGCTCCATAATTCTTGTCATCCCAATGCTCCAGAATTCTTGTCATCACAATGTTCCATGATCGTGTCATCACAATGCTCCATGGCCCTGGTCATCACAATGCTCCAGATTGCTTGTCATCACAAAGTTCCATGACCGTGTCATCACAATGCACCACGGCCCTTGTCATCACAATGCTCCAGAATTCTTGTCATCACAATGTTCCATGACCGTGTCATCACAATGCTCCATGGCCCTTGTCATCAAAATGCTCCAGAATTCTTGTCATCTCAATGATCCATGACCGTGTCATCACAATGCTCCATGGCCCTTGTCATCACAATGCTGCAGAATTCTTGTCATCACAATGTTCCATGACCGTGTCATCACAATGCTCCATGGCCCTTGTCATCACAATGCTGCAGAATTCTTGTCATCACAATGTTCCATGACCATGTCATCACAATTCTCCATGGCCCTTGTCATCACAATGCTCCAGATTTCTTGTCATCACAATGTTCCATGACCGTGTCATCACAATGCTCCATAATTCTTGTCATCAAAATGTTCCTTGACCGTGTCATCACAATGCTCCAGAATTCTTGTCATCACAATGTTCCATGACCGTGTCATCACAATGCTCCATAATTCTTGTCATCACAATGCTCCAGAATTCTTGTCATCACAATGTTCCATGACCGTGTCATCACAATGCTCCATGGCCCTGGTCATCACAATGCTCCAGAATTCTTGTCATCACAATGTTCCATGACCGTGTCATCACAATGCTCCATGGCCCTTGTCATCACAATGCTCCAGAATTCTTGTCATCTCAATGTTCCATGACCGTGCCATCACAATGCTCCATGGCCCTTGTCATCACAATGCTCCAGAATTTTTTTCATCACAATGTTCCATGACCGTGTCATCACAATGCTCCATGGCCCTTGTCATCACAATGCTCCAGAATTCTTGTCATCACAATGTTCCATGACCGTGTCATCACAATGCTCCATGGCACTTGTCATCACAATGCTCCAGAAATCTTGTCATCACAATGTTCCATGACCGTGTCATCACAATGCTCCATAATTTTTGTCATCACAATGTTCCATGACCGTGTCATCACAATGCTACATGACCCTGGCCATCACAGTTCTCCATGACCTTTGTCATCACAATGCTCTATGTAGTTTTTCATGACAATTCTAAATGACCAGTTTAATCACTTTGCTTGCTGACCATTTTAATCACATTTCTCTATTTTCATTACAATTTCCCATGACCCCTTTCTTCACAATGCTCCATGATGCCTGTCATCACAATGCTCAATGGCTTTTGTTATCACAATGCTCCAGGACCAGTTTAATCACAATACTCTATCCCCCTTGTCATCACGGGGCACAATGAAACCTCTCATTAAAATGCTCCATGATACTTGTCATCACAATGCTCCATGGCCCTTGTCATCACAATGCTCCAGATTGCTTTTCATCACAAAGTTCCGTGACCGTGTCATCACAATGCACCATGGCCCTTGTCATCACAATGCTCCAGAATTCTTGTCATCACAATGATCCATGACCGTGTCATCACAATGCCCCATGGCCCTTGTCATCACAATGCTCCAGAATACTTGTCATTACAATGTTCCATGACCGTGTCATCACAATGCTCCATGGCCCTTGTCAACACAATGCTCCAGAATTCTTGTCATCACAATGATCGATGACCATGTCATCACAATGCTCCATGGCCCTTGTCATCACAATGTGCCAGAATTTTTGTCATCTCATTGTTCCATGACCGTGTCATCACAATGATCCATGGCCCTTGTCATCACAATGCTCCATAATTCTTCATCACAATGTTCCATGACCGTGTCATCACAATGCTACATGACCCTGGTCATCACAGTTCTCCATGACCTTTGCCATCACAATGCTCTGTATAGTTTTTCAAGACAATTGTAAATGACCACTTTAATCACTTTGCTTGCTGACCATTTTCATCACATTTCTCTATTGTCATTACAATTCCCCATGTCCCCATTCTTCACAATGCTCCATGATGCCTGTCATCACAATGCTCAATGGCTTTTGTTATCACAATGCTCCAGGACCAGTTTCATCACAATACTCCATCCCCCTTGTCATCACGGTGCACAATGAAACCTCTCATTACAATGCTCCATGACACTTGTCATCACAATGCTCCATGGCCCTTGTCTTCACAATGCTCCAGAATTCTTGTCATCACAATGTTCCATGACCGTTTCATCACAATGCTCCATAATTCTTGTCATCACAATGTTCCATGACCATGTCATCACACTTCTCCATGGCCCTTGTCATCACAATGCTCCAGAATTCTTGTCATCACAATGTTCCATGACCGTGTCATCACAATGCTCCATGGCCCTTTTCATCACAATGCTCCAGAATTCTTGTCATCACAATGTTCCATGACCGTGTCATCACAATGCTCCATGGCCCTTGTCATCACAATGCCCCAGAATTCTTTTCATCACAATGTTCCATGACCGTGTCATCACAATGCTCCATGGCCCTTGTCATCATAATGCTCCAGAATTCTTGTCATCACAATGTTCCATGACCGTGTCATCACAATGCTCCATAATTCTTGTCATCACAATGTTCCATGACCGTGTCATCACAATGCTCCAGAATTCTTGTCATCACAATGTTCCATGACCGTGTCATCACAATGCTCCATGGCCCTTGTCATCACAATGCTCCAGAATTCTTGTTATCACAATGTTCCATGACCGTGTCATCACAATGCTCCATAATTCTTGTCATCACAATGTTCCATAACCCTGTCATCACAATGCTCCGAATTCTTGTCATAACAATGTTCCATGACCGTGTCATCACAATGCTACATGACCCTGGTCATCACAGTTCTCCATGACCGTTGTCATCACAATGCTCTATATAGTTTTTCATGACAATTCTAAATGACCACTTTAATCTCTTTGCTTGCTGACCATTTTCATCACATTTCTCTAATGTCATTACAATTCCAGATGACCCCTTTCTTCACAATGCTCCATGATGCCTGTCATCACAATGCTCAATGTTTTTTGTTATCACAATGCTCCAGGACCAGTTTCATCACAATACTCCATCCCCCTTGTCATCACGGTGCACAAGGAAACCTCTCATTACAATGCTCCATGACACTTGTCATCACAATGCTCCAGAATTCTTGTCATCACAATGTTCCATGACCATGTCATCACAATTCTCCATGGGCCTTGTCATCACAATGCTCCAGAATTCTTTTCATCACAATGTTCTAGGACCGTGTCATCACAATGCTCCATGGCCCTTGTCATCACAATGCTCCAGAATTCTTGTCATCACAATGTTCCATGACCGTGTCATCACAATGCTCCATGGCCCTTGTCATCACAATGCTCCAGAATTCTTGTCATTACAATGTTCCATGACCGTGTCATCACAATGCTCCATGGCCCTTGTCATCACAATGCTCCAGAATTCTTGTCATCACAATGATCGATGACCATGTCATCACAATGCTCCATGGCCCTTGTCATCACAATGCGCCAGAATTCTTGTCATCACGTTGTTCCATGACCGTGTCATCACAATGCTCCATGGCCCTTGTCATCACAATGCTCCATAATTCTTGTCATCACAATGTTCCATGACCGTGTCATCACAATGCTCCATGGCCCTTGTCATCACAATGCTCCAGATTTCTTTTCATCACAATGTTCCATGACCGTGTCATCACAATGCTACATGACCCTGGTCATCACAGTTCTCCATGACCTTTGTCATCACAATGCTCTATGTCGCATTTCATCACAATTCTCAAAGACCACTTCAATCACTATGCTCGCTGACCATTTTCATCCCATTTCTCTATTGTCATTACAATTCCCCATTGCACCTTTGTTTACAATACACCATCATGCCTGTCATCACAATTCTCCATGTCTTTTGTTATCAGAATGCTCCAGGACCAGTTTCATCACAATATTCCATCCCACATGTCATCACGGAGCACAATGAAACCTTTCATTACAATGCTCCATGACACTTGTCATCACAATGCTCCATGGCCCTTGTCAAAGCAGTGCTCCAGAATTCATGTCATCACAATGCTCCATGACAGTGTCATCACAATGCTCCATAATTCTTCTCATCACAATGTTCCATAACCGTGTTATCACAATGCTACATGACCCTGGTCATCACAGTTCTCCATGACCATTGTCATCACAATGCTCTAGTCGCTTTTCATCACAATTCTAAATGAACACTTTAATCGTTATACTCGCTGACTATTTTCATCACATTTCTCTATTGTCATTACAATTCCCCTTTCCCCTTTCTTCACAATGCTCCATGATGACTGTCATCACAATGCTCCATTGAGTTTGTTATCACAATGCTCCAGGACCAGTTTCATCACAATACTCCATCCCCCTTGTCATCACGGTGCACAATGAAACCTCTCATTACAATGCTCCATGGCCCTTGTCTTCACAATGCTCCAGAATTCTTGTCATCAAAATGTTCCATGACCGTGTCATCATAATGCTCCAGAATTCTTGTCATCACAATGTTCCATGACCGTGTCATCACAATGCTCCAGAATTCTTGTCATCACAATGTTCCATGACCGTGTCATCACAATGCACCATGGCCCTTGTCACCACAATGCTCCAGAATTCTTGTCATCACAATGTTCCATGACCGTGTCATCACAATGCTCCATGTCCCTTGTCATCACAATGCTCCAGAATTCTTGTCATCACAATGTTCCATGACCGTGTCATCACAATGCTCCATGGCCCTTGTCATCACAATGCTCCAGAATTCTTGTCATCACAATGTTCCATGACCGTGTCATCACAATGCTCCATAATTCTTGTCATCACAATGTTCCATGACCGTGTCATCACAATGCTTCATAATTCTTGTCATCACAATGTTCCATGACCGTGTCATCACAATGCTACATGACCCTGGTCATCACAGTTCTCCATGACCTTTGTCATCACAATGCTCTATATAGTTTTTCATGACAATTCTAAATGACCACTTTAATCACTTTGCTTGCTGACCATTTTCATCACATTTCTGTATTGTCATTACAATTCCCCATGACCCCTTTCTTTACAATGCTCCATGATGCCTGTCATCACAATGCTCAATGGCTTTTGTTATTACAATGCTCCAGGACCAGTTTCATCACATTACTCCATCTCCATTGTCATCACGGTGCACAATGAAACCTCTCTTTACAATGCTCCATGACACTTGTCATGACAATGCTCCATGGCCCTTGTCTTCACAATGCTCCAGAATTCTTGTCATCACAATGTTCCATGACCGTGTCATCACAATGCTCCATGGCCCTTGTTATCACAATGCTCCAGAATTCTTGTCATCACAATGTTCCATGACCGTGTCATCACAATGCTCCATGGCCCTTGTCATCACAATGCTCCAGAATTCTTGTCATCACAATGTTCCATGACCGTGTCATCACAATGTTCCATAATTCTTGTCATCACAATGTCCCATGACCGTGTCATCACAATGCACCATGGCCCTTGTCACCACAATGCTCCAGAATTCTTGTCATCACAATGTTCCATGACCGTGTCATCACAATGCTCCATGGCCCTTGTCATCACAATGCTCCAGAATTCTTGTCATCACAATGTTCCATGACCGTGTCATCACAATGCTCCATAATTCTTGTCATCACAATGTTCCATGACCGTGTCATCACAATGCTCCATAATTCTTGTCATCACAATGTTCCATGACCGTGTCATCACAATGCTACATGACCCTGGTCATCACAGTTCTCCATGACCTTTGTCATCACAATGCTCTATATAGTTTTTCATGACAATTCTAAATGACCACTTTAATCACTTTGCTTGCTGACCATTTTCATCACATTTCTGTATTGTCATTACAATTCCCCATGACCCCTTTCTTCACAATGCTCCATGATGCCTGTCATCACAATGCTCAATGGCTTTTGTTATTACAATGCTCCAGGACCAGTTTCATCACATTACTCCATCTCCATTGTCATCACGGTGCACAATGAAAAGTTTCATTACAATGCTCCATGACACATGACATCACAATGCTCCAGAATTCTTGTCATCACAATGTTCCATGACCATGTCATCACACTTCTCCATGGCCCTTGTCATCACAATGCTCCAGAATTCTTGTCATCACAATGTTCCATAACCGTGTCATCACAATGCTCCATGGCCCTTGTCATCACAATGCTCCAGAATTCTTGTCATCACAATGTTCCATGACCGTGTCATCACAATGCTCCATGGCCCTTGTCATCACAATGCCCCAGAATTCTTTTCATCACAATGTTCCATGACCGTGTCATCACAATGCTCCATGGCCCTTCTCATCATAATGCTCCAGAATTCTTGTCATCACAATGTTCCATGACCGTGTCATCACAATGCTCCATAATTCTTGTCATCACAATGTTCCATGACCGTGTCATCACAATGCTCCAGAATTCTTGTCATCACAATATTCCATGACCGTGTCATCACAATGCTCCATGGCCCTTGTCATCACAATGCTCCAGAATTCTTGTCATCACAATGTTCCATGACCGTGTCATCACAATGCTCCATAATTCTTGTCATCACAATGTTCCATGACCGTGTCATCACAATGCTCCATAATTCTTGTCATCACAATGTTCCATGACCGTGTCATCACAATGCTACATGACTCTGGCCATCACAGTTCTCCATGACCTTTGTCATCACAATGCTCTATATAGTTTTTCATGACAATTCTAAATGACCACTTTAATCACTTTGCTTGCTGACCATTTTCATCACATTTCTCTATTGTCATTACAATTTCCCATGACCCCTTTCTTCACAATGCTCCATGATGCCTGTCATCACAATGCTCAATGGCTTTTGTTATCACAATGCTCCAGGACCAGTTTCATCACAATACTCTATACCCCTTGTCCTCACGGTGCACAATGAAACCTCTCATTACAATGCTCCATGACACTTGTCATCACAATGCTCCATGGCCCTTGTCATCACAATGTTCCAGATTGTTGTCATCACAAAGTTCCGTGACCATGTCATCACAATGCACCATGGTCCTTGTCATCACAATGCTCCAGAATTCTTTTCATGACAATGTTCCATGACCGTGTCATCACAATGCTCCATGGCCCTTGTCATCACAATGCTCCAGAATTCTGGTCATCACAATGTTCCATGACCGTGTCATCACAATGCTCCATAATTCTTGTCATCACAATGTTCCATGACCGTGTCATCACAATGCTACATGACCCTGGTCATCACAGTTCTCCATGACCTTTGTCATCACAATGCTCTATATAGTTTTTCATGACAATTCTAAAAGACCACTTTAATCACTTTGCTTGCTGACCATTTTCATCCCATTTCTCTATTGTCTTTACATTTCCCCATGACCCCTTTGTTCACAATGCTCCATGATGCCTGTCATCACAATGCTCAATGGCTTTTGTTATCACAATGCTCCAGGACCAGTTTCATCACAATACTCTATCCCCCTTGTCATCACGGTGCACAATGAAACCTCTCATTACAATGCTCCATGACACTTGTCATCACAATGCTCCATGGCCCTTGTCTTCACAATGCTCCAGAATTCTTGTCATCACCATGTTCCATGACCATGTCATCACAATACTCCATGGCCCTTGTCATCACAATGCTCCAGAATTCATTTCATCACAATGCTCCAGAATTCTTGTCATCACAATGTTCCATGACCGTGTCATCACAATGCTCCATGGCCCTGGTCATCACAATGCTCCAGATAGCTTGTCATCACAAAGTTCCATGACCGTGTTATCACAATGCACCATGGCCCTTGTCATCACAATGCTCCAGAATTCTTGTCATCACAATGTTCCATGACCGTGTCATCACAATGCTCCATGGCCCTTGTCATCACAATGCTCCAGAATTCTTGTCATCACAGTGTTCCATGACCGTGTCATCACAATGCTCCATGGCCCTTGTCATCACAATGCTCCAGAATTCTTGTCATCACAAGGTTCCATGACCGTGTCATCACAATGCTCCATAATTCTTGTCATCAAAATGTTCCATGACCGTGTCATCACAATGCTCCAGAATTCTTGTCATCACAATGTTCCCTGACCATGTCATCACAATGCTCCAGAATTCTTGTCATCACAATGCTCCAGAATTCTTGTCATCACAATGTTCCATGACCGTGTCATCACAATGCTCCAGAATTCTTGTCATCACAATGCTCCAGAATTCTTGTCATCACAATGTTCCATGACCGTGTCATCACAATGCTCCATGGCCCTGGTCATCACAATGCTCCTGATTTCTTGTCATCACAAAGTTCCATGACCGTGTCATGACAATGCACCATGGCCCTTGTCATCACGATGCTCCAGAATTCTTGTCATCACAATATTCCATGACCGTGTCATCACAATGCTCCATGGCCCTTGTCATCACAATGCTCCAGAATTCTTGTCATCACAATGTTCCATGACCGTGTCATCACAGTGCTCCATAATTCTTGTCATCACAATGTTCCATGACCGTGTCATCACAATGCTACATGACCCTGGTCATCACAGTTCTCCATGACCTTTGTCATCACAATGCTCTATATAGATTTTCATGACAATTCTAAATGACCACTTTAATCATTTTGCTTGCTGACCATTTTCATCACATTTCTCTATTGTCATTACAATTCCCCATGTCCCCATTCTTCACAATGCTCCATGATGCCTGTCATCACAATGCTCAATGGCTTTTGTTATCACAATGCTCCAGGACCAGTTTCATCACAATACTCCATCCCCCTTGTCATCACGGTGCACAATGAAACCTCTCATTACAATGCTCCATGACACTTGTCATCACAATGCTCCATGGCCCTTCTCTTCACAATGCTCCAGAATTCTTGTCATCACCATGTTCCATGACCATATCATCACAATTCTCCATGGCCCTTGTCATCACAATGCTCCATGGCCCTTGTCATCACAATGCTCCAGAATTCTTGTCATCACAATGTTCCATGACCATGTCATCACAATGCTCCATGGCCCTTGTCATCACAATGCTCCATAATTCTTGTCATCACAATGTTCCATTACCGTGTCATCACAATGCTCCAGAATTCTTGTCATCACAATGTTCCATGACCATGTCATCACAGTGCACCATGGCCCTTGTCACCACAATGCTCCAGAATTCTTGTCATCACAATGTTCCATGACCATGTCATCACAATGCTCCATGGCCCTTGTCATCACAATGCTCCAGAATTCTTGTCATCACAATGTTCCATGACCGTGTCATCAAAATGCACCATAATTCTTTTCATCACAATGTTCCATGACCGTGTCATCACAATGCTCCATAATTCTTGTCATCACAATGTTCCATGACCGTGTCATCACAATGCTCCATGGCCCTTGTCATCACAATGCTCCAGAATTCTTGTCATCACAATGTTCCATGACCATGTCATCACAATTCTCCATGGCTCTTTTCATCACAATTCTCCAGAATTCTTGTCATCACAATGTTCCATGACCGTGTCATCACAATGCTCCATGGCCCTTGTCATCACAATGCTCCAGAATTCTTGTCATCACAATGTTCCATGACCGTGTCATCACAATGCTCCATGGCCCTGGTCATCACAATGCTCCAGATTGCTTGTCATCACAAAGTTCCATGACCGTGTCATCACAATGCACCATGGCACTTGTCATCACAATGCTCCAGAATTCTTGTCATCACAATGTTCCATGACCGTGTCATCACAATGCTCCATGGTCCTTGTCATCACAATGCTCCAGAATCCTTGTCATCACAATGTTCCATGACCGTGTCATCACAATGCTCCATGGCCCTTGTCATCACAATGCACCAGATTTCTTGTCATCACAATGTTCCATGACCGTGTCATCACAATGCTCCAGAATTTTTGTCATCACAATGTTCCATGACCGTGTCATCACAATGCTCCAGAATTCTTGTCATCACAATGTTCCATGACCGTGTCATCACAATGCTCCATGGGCTTGTCATCACAATGCTCCAGAATTCTTGTCATCACAATGTTCCATGACCGTGTCATCACAATGCTCCATAATTCTTGTCATCACAATGTTCCATGACCGTGTCATCACAATGCTACATGACCCTGGTCATCACAGTTCTCCATGACCTTTGTCATCACAATGCTCTATATAGTTTTTCATGACAATTCTAAATGACCACTTTAATCATTTTGCTTGCTGACCATTTTCATCACATTTCTCTCTTGTCATTACAATTCCCCATGTCCCCATTCTTCACAATGCTCCATGATGCCTGTCATCACAATGCTCAATGGCTTTTGTTATCACAATGCTCCAGGACCAGTTTCATCACAATACTCCATCCCCCTTGTCATCACGGTGCACAATGAAACCTCTCATTACAATGCTCGATGACACTTGTCATCACAATGCTCCATGGCCCTTGTCTTCACAATGCTCCAGAATTCTTGTCATTACCATGTTCCATGACCATGTCATCACAATACACCATGGCCCTTGTCATCACAATGCTCCATGGCCCTTGTCATCACAATGCTCCAGAATTCTTGTCATCACAATGTTCCATGACCGTGTCATCACAATGCTCCATGGCCCTTGTCATCACAATGCTCCATAATTCTTGTCATCACAATGTTCCATGACCGTGTCATCACAATGCTCCAGAATTCTTGTCATCACAATGTTCCATGACCGTGTCATCACAATATTCCATGGCCCTTGTCATCACAATACTCCAGAATTCTTGTCATCACAATGTTCCATGACCGTGTCATCACAATGCTCCATGGCCCTTGTCATCACAATGCTCCAGAATTCTTGTCATCACAATGTTCCATAACCGTGTCATCACAATGCTCCATGGCCCTGGTCATCACAATGCTCCAGATTGCTTGTCATCACAAAGTTCCATGACCGTGTCATCACAATGCACCATGGCGCTTGTCATCACAATGCTCCAGAATTCTTGTCATCACAATGTTCCATGACCGTGTCATCACAATGCTCCATGGTCCTTGTCATCAAAATGCTCCAGAATCCTTTTCATCACAATTTTCCATGACCGTGTCATCACAATGCTCCATGGCCCTTGTCATCACAATGCACCAGATTTCTTGTCATCACAATGTTCTATGACCGTGTCATCACAATGCTCCAGAATTCTTGTCATCACAATGTTCCATGACCGTGTCATCACAATGCTCCAGAATTCTTGTCATCACAATGTTCCATGACCGGTGTCGTCACAATGCTCCATGGCCCTTGTCATCACAATGCTCCAGAATTCTTGTCATCACAATGTTCCATGACCATGTCATCACAATTCTCCATGGCCCTTGTCATCACAATGCTCCAGAATTCTTGTCATCACAATGTTCCATGACCGTGTCATCACAATGCTCCATGGCCCTTGTCATCACAATGCTCCAGAATTCTTGTCATCACAATGTTCCATGACCGTGTCATCACAATGCTCCATGGCCCTGGTCATCACAATGCTCCAGATTGCTTGTCATCACAAAGTTCCATGACCGTGTCATCACAATGCACCATGGCCCTTGTCATCACAATGCTCCAGAATTCTTGTCATCACAATGTTCCATGACCGTGTCATCACAATGCTCCATGTTCCTTGTCATCACAATGCTCCAGAATTCTTGTCATCACAATGTTCCATGACCGTGTCATCACAATGCTCCATAATTCTTGTCATCACAATGTTCCATGACCGTGTCATCACAATGCTACATGACCCTGGTCATCACAGTTCTCCATGACCTTTGTCATCACAATGCTCTATATAGTTTTTCATGACAATTCTAAATGACCACTTTAATCATTTTGCTTGCTGACCATTTTCATCACATTTCTCTCTTGTCATTACAATTCCCCATGTCCCCATTCTTCACAATGCTCCATGATGCCTGTCATCATAATGGTCAATGGCTTTTGTTATCACAATGCTCCAGGACCAGTTTCATCACAATACTCCATCCCCCTTTTCATCACGGTGCACAATGAAACCTCTCATTACAATGCTACATGACACTTGTCTTCACAATGCTCCAGAATTCTTGTCATCACCATGTTCCATGACCATGTCATCACAATACTCCATGGCCCTTGTCATCACAATGCTCCATGGCCCTTGTCATCACAATGCTCCAGAATTCTTGTCATCACCATGTTCCATGACCGTGTCATCACAATGCTCCATGGCCCTTGTCATCACAATGCTCCATAATTCTTGTCATCACAATGTTCCATGACCGTGTCATCACAATGCTCCAGAATTCTTGTCATCACCATGTTCCATGACCGTGTCATCACAATGCTCCATGGCCCTTGTCATCACAATGCTCCATAATTCTTGTCATCACAATGTTCCATGACCGTGTCATCACAATGCTCCAGAATTCTTGTCATCACAATGTTCCATGACCATGTCATCACAATGCACCATGGCCCTTGTCACCACAATGCTCCAGAATTCTTGTCATCACAATGTTCCATGACCGTGTCATCACAATGCTCCATGGCCCTTGTCATCACAATGCTCCAGAATTCTTGTCATCACAATGTTCCATGACCGTGTCATCAAAATGCACCATAATTCTTTTCATCACAATGTTCCATGACCGTGTCATCACAATGCTCCATAATTCTTGTCATCACAATGTTCCATGACCGTGTCATCACAATGCTCCATGGCCCTTGTCATCACAATGCTCCAGAATTCTTGTCATCACAATGTTCCATGACCATGTCATCACAATTCTCCATGGCTCTTTTCATCACAATGCTCCAGAATTCTTGTCATCACAATGTTCCATGACCGTGTCATCACAATGCTCCATGGCCCTTGTCATCACAATGCTCCAGAATTCTTGTCATCACAATGTTCCATGACCGTGTCATCACAATGCTCCATGGCCCTGGTCATCACAATGCTCCAGATTGCTTGTCATCACAAAGTTCGATGACCGTGTCATCACAATGCACCATGGCCCTTGTCATCACAATGCTCCAGAGTTCTTGTCATCACAATGTTCCATGACCGTGTCATCACAATGCTCCATGGTCCTTGTCATCACAATGCTCCAGAATCCTTGTCATCACAATGTTCCATGACCGTGTCATCACAATGCTCCATGGCCCTTGTCATCACAATGCACCAGATTTCTTGTCATCACAATGTTCCATGACCGTGTCATCACAATGCTCCAGAATTCTTGTCATCACAATGTTCCATGACCGTGTCATCACAATGCTCCAGAATTCTTGTCATCACAATGTTCCATGACCGTGTCATCACAATGCTCCAGATTTCTTGTCATCACAAAGTTCCATGACCGTGTCATGACAATGCACCATGGCCCTTGTCATCACGATGCTCCAGAATTCTTGTCATCACAATGTTCCATGACCGTGTCATCACAATGCTCCATGGCCCTTGTCATCACAATGCTCCAGAATTCTTGTCATCACAATGTTCCATGACCGTGTCATCACAGTGCTCCATAATTCTTGTCATCACAATGTTCCATGACCATGTCATCACAATGCTCCATGGCCCTTGTCATCACAATGCTCCAGAATTCTTGTCATCACAATGTTCCATGACCGTGTCATCAAAATGCACCATAATTCTTTTCATCACAATGTTCCATGACCGTGTCATCACAATGCTCCATAATTCTTGTCATCACAATGTTCCATGACCGTGTCATCACAATGCTCCATGGCCCTTGTCATCACAATGCTCCAGAATTCTTCTCATCACAATGTTCCATGACCATGTCATCACAATTCTCCATGGCTCTTTTCATCACAATGCTCCAGAATTCTTGTCATCACAATGTTCCATGACCGTGTCATCACAATGCTCCATGGCCCTTGTCATCACAATGCTCCAGAATTCTTGTCATCACAATGTTCCATGACCGTGTCATCACAATGCTCCATGGCCCTGGTCATAACAATGCTCCAGATTGCTTGTCATCACAAAGTTCCATGACCGTGTCATCACAATGCACCATGACCCTTGTCATCACAATGCTCCAGAATTCTTGTCATCACAATGTTCCATGACCGTGTCATCACAATGCTCCATGGTCCTTGTCATCACAATGCTCCAGAATCCTTGTCATCACAATGTTCCATGACCGTGTCATCACAATGCTCCATGGCCCTTGTCATCACAATGCACCAGATTTCTTGTCATCACAATGTTCCATGACCGTGTCATCACAATGCTCCAGAATTCTTGTCATCACAATGTTCCATGACCGTGTCATCACAATGCTCCAGAATTCTTGTCATCACAATGTTCCATGACCGTGTCATCACAATGCTACATGACCCTGGTCATCACAGTTCTCCATGACCTTTGTCATCACAATGCTCTATATAGTTTTTCATGACAATTCTAAATGACCACTTTAATCATTTTGCTTGCTGACCATTTTCATCACATTTCTCTCTTGTCATTACAATTCCCCATGTCCCCATTCTTCACAATGCTCCATGATGCCTGTCATCACAATGCTCAATGGCTTTTGTTATCACAATGCTCCAGGACCAGTTTCATCACAATACTCCATCCCCCTTGTCATCACGGTGCACAATGAAACCTCTCATTACAATGCTCCATGACACTTGTCATCACAATGCTCCATGGCCCTTGTCTTCACAATGCTCCAGAATTCTTGTCATCACCATGTTCCATGACCATGTCATCACAATACTCCATGGCCCTTGTCATCACAATGCTCCATGGCCCTTGTCATCACAATGCTGCAGAATTCTTGTCATCACAATGTTCCATGACCGTGTCATCACAATGCTCCATGGCCCTTGTCATCACAGTGCTCCATAATTCTTGTCATCACAATGTTCCATGACCGTGTCATCACAATGCTCCAGAATTCTTGTCATCACCATGTTCCATGACCGTGTCATCACAATCCTCCATGGCCCTTGTCATCACAATGCTCCATAATTCTTGTCATCACAATGTTCCATGACCGTGTCATCACAATGCTCCAGAATTCTTGTCATCACAATGTTCCATGACCATGTCATCACAATGCTCCATGGTCCTTGTCATCACAATGCTCCAGAATCCTTGTCATCACAATGTTCCATGACCGTGTCATCACAATGCTCCATGGCCCTTGTCATCACAATGCACCAGATTTCTTGTCATCACAATGTTCCATGACCGTGTCATCACAATGCTCCAGAATTCTTGTCATCACAATGTTCCATGACCGTGTCATCACAATGCTCCAGAATTCATTTCATCACAATGCTCCAGAATTCTTGTCATCACAATGTTCCATGACCGTGTCATCACAATGCTCCATGGCCCTGGTCATCACAATGCTCCAGATAGCTTGTCATCACAAAGTTCCATGACCGTGTTATCACAATGCACCATGGCCCTTGTCATCACAATGCTCCAGAATTCTTGTCATCACAATGTTCCATGACCGTGTCATCACAATGCTCCATGGCCCTTGTCATCACAATGCTCCAGAATTCTTGTCATCACAGTGTTCCATGACCGTGTCATCACAATGCTCCATGGCCCTTGTCATCACAATGCTCCAGAATTCTTGTCATCACAAGGTTCCATGACCGTGTCATCACAATGCTCCATAATTCTTGTCATCACAATGCTCCAGAATTCTTGTCATCACAATGTTGCATGACCGTGTCATCACAATGCTCCATGGCCCTGGTCATCACAATGCTCCAGATTTCTTGTCATCACAAAGTTCCATGACCGTGTCATGACAATGCACCATGGCCCTTGTCATCACGATGCTCCAGAATTCTTGTCATCACAATGTTCCATGACCGTGTCATCACAATGCTCCATGGCCCTTGTCATCACAATGCTCCAGAATTCTTGTCATCACAATGTTCCATGACCGTGTCATCACAGTGCTCCATAATTCTTGTCATCACAATGTTCCATGACCGTGTCATCACAATGCTACATGACCCTGGTCATCACAGTTCTCCATGACCTTTGTCATCACAATGCTCTATATAGTTTTTCATGACAATTCTAAATGACCACTTTAATCATTTTGCTTGCTGACCATTTTCATCACATTTCTCTATTGTCATTACAATTCCCCATGTCCCCATTCTTCACAATGCTCCATGATGCCTGTCATCACAATGCTCAATGGCTTTTGTTATCACAATGCTCCAGGACCAGTTTCATCACAATACTCCATCCCCCTTGTCATCACGGTGCACAATGAAACCTCTCATTACAATGCTCCATGACACTTGTAATCACAATGCTCCCTGGCCCTTCTCTTCACAATGCTCCAGAATTCTTGTCATCACCATGTTCCATGACCATATCATCACAATTCTCCATGGCCCTTGTCATCACAATGCTCCATGGCCCTTGTCATCACAATGCTCCATAATTCTTGTCATCACAATGTTTCATGACCGTGTCATCACAATGCTCCAGAATTCTTCTCATCACAATGTTCCATGACCATGTCATCTCAGTGCACCATGGCCCTTGTCACCACAATGCTCCAGAATTCTTGTCATCACAATCTTCCATGACCGTGTCATCACAATGCTCCAGAATTCTTGTCATCACAATGTTCCATGACCGGTGTCGTCACAATGCTCCATGGCCCTTGTCATCACAATGCTCCAGAATTCTTGTCATCACAATGTTCCATGACCATGTCATCACAATTCTCCATGGCCCTTGTCATCACAATGCTCCAGAATTCTTGTCATCACAATGTTCCATGACCGTGTCATCACAATGCTCCATGGCCCTTGTCATCACAATGCTCCAGAATTCTTGTCATCACAATGTTCCATGACCGTGTCATCACAATGCTCCATGGCCCTGGTCATCACAATGCTCCAGATTGCTTGTCATCACAAAGTTCCATGACCGTGTCATCACAATGCACCATGGCCCTTGTCATCACAATGCTCCAGAATTCTGGTCATCACAATGTTCCATGACCGTGTCATCACAATGCTCCATGTTCCTTGTCATCACAATGCTCCAGAATCCTTGTCATCACAATGTTCCATGACCGTGTCATCACAATGCTCCAGAATTCTTGTCATCACAATGTTCCATGACCGTGTCATCACAAAGCTCCATGGCCCTTGTCATCACAATGCTCCAGAATTCTTGTCATCACAATGTTCCATGACCGTGTCATCACAATGCTCCATGGCCCTTGTCATCACAATGCTCCAGAATTCTTGTCATCACAATGTTCCATGACCATGTCATCACAATTCTCCATGGCCCTTGTCAGCACAATGCTCCAGAATTCTTGTCATCACAATGTTCCATGACCGTGTCATCACAATGCTCCATGGCCCTTGTCATCACAATGCTCCAGAATTCTTGTCATCACAATGTTCCATAACCGTGTCATCACAATGCTCCATGGCCCTGGTCATCACAATGCTCCAGATTGCTTGTCATCACAAAGTTCCATGACCGTGTCATCACAATGCACCATGGCGCTTGTCATCACAATGCTCCAGAATTCTTGTCATCACAATGTTCCATGACCGTGTCATCACAATGCTCCATGGTCCTTGTCATCACAATGCTCCAGAATCCTTGTCATCACAATTTTCCATGACCGTGTCATCACAATGCTCCATGGCCCTTGTCATCACAATGCACCAGATTTCTTGTCATCACAATGTTCTATGACCGTGTCATCACAATGCTCCATGGTCCTTGTCATCACAATGCTCCAGAATCCTTGTCATCACAATTTTCCATGACCGTGTCATCACAATGCTCCAGAATTCTTGTCATCACAATGTTCCATGACCGTGTCATCACAATGCTCCAGAATTCTTGTCATCAAAATGTTCCATGACCGGTGTCGTCACAATGCTCCATGGCCCTTGTCATCACAATGCTCCAGAATTCTTGTCATCACAATGTTCCATGACCATGTCATCACAATTCTCCATGGCCCTTGTCATCACAATGCTCCAGAATTCTTGTCATCACAATGTTCCATGACCGTGTCATCACAATGCTCCATGTTCCCTGTCATCACAATGCTCCAGAATCCTTGTCATCACAATGTTCCATGACCGTGTCATCACAATGCTCCAGAATTCTTGTCATCACAATGTTCCATGACCGTGTCATCACAATGCTCCATGACCCTTGTCATCACAATGCTCCAGAATTCTTGTCATCACAATGTTCCATGACCGTGTCATCACAATGCTCCATAATTCTTGTCATCACAATGTTCCATGACTGTGTCATCACAATGCTACATGACCCTGGTCATCACAGTTCTCCATGACCTTTGTCATCACAATGCTCTATATAGTTTTTCATGACAATTCTAAATGACCACTTTAATCATTTTGCTTGCTGACCATTTTCATCACATTTCTCTCTTGTCATTACAATTCCCCATGTCCCCATTCTTCACAATGCTCCATGATGCCTGTCATCATAATGCTCAATGGCTTTTGTTATCACAATGCTCCAGGACCAGTTTCATCACAATACTCCATCCCCCTTTTCATCACGGTGCACAATGAAACCTCTCATTACAATGCTCCATGACACTTGTCATCACAATGCTCCATGGCCCTTGTCTTCACAATGCTCCAGAATTCTTGTCATCACCATGTTCCATGACCATGTCATCACAATACTCCATGGCCCTTGTCATCACAATGCTCCATGGCCCTTGTCATCACAATGCTCCAGAATTCTTGTCATCACAATGTTCCATGACCGTGTCATCACAATGCTCCATGGCCCTTTTCATCACAATGCTCCAGAATTTTTGTCATCACAATGTTCCATGACCGTGTCATCACAATGCTCCAGAATTCTTGTCATCACAATGTTCCATGACCATGTCATCACAATGCACCATGGCCCTTGTCACCACAATGCTCCAGAATTCTTGTCATCACAATGTTCCATGACCGTGTCATCACAATGCTCCATGGCCCTTGTCATCACAATGCTCCAGAATTCTTGTCATCACAATGTTCCATGACCGTGTCATCACAATGCTCCATAATTCTTGTCATCACAATGTTCCATGACCGTGTCATCACAATGCTCCATAATTCTTGTCATCACAATGTTCCATGACCGTGTCATCACAATGCTCCATAATTCTTGTCATCACAATGTTCCATGACCGTGTCATCACAATGCTACATGACCCTGGTCATCACAGTTCTCCATGACCTTTGTCATCACAATGCACTATATAGTTTTTCATGACAATTCTAAATGACCACTTTAATCATTTTGCTTGCTGACCATTTTCATCACATTTCTCTATTGTCTTTACAATTCCCCATGTCCCCATTCTTCACAATGCTCCAGGATGCCTGTCGTCACAATGCTCAATGGCTTTTGTTATCACAATGCTCCAGGACCAGTTTCATCACAATACTCCATCCCCCTTGTCATCACGGTGCACAATGAAACCTCTCATTACAATGCTCCATGTCACTTGTCATCACAATGCTCCATGGCCCTTGTCATCACAATGCGCCAGATTTCTTGTCATCACAATGTTCCATGACCGTGTCATCACAATGCTCCAGAATTCTTGTCATCACAATGTTCCATGACCGTGTCATCACAATGCTCCAGAATTCTTGTCAACACAATGTTCCATGACCGTGTCATCACAATGCTCCATGGCCCTTGTCATCACAATGCTCCAGAATTCTTGTCATCACAATGTTCCATGACCATATCATCACAATTCTCCATGGCCCTTGTCATCACAATGCTCCAGAATTCTTGTCATCACAATGTTCCATGACCGTGTCATCACAATGCTCCATGGCCCTTGTCATCACAATGCTCCAGAATTCTTGTCATCACAATGTTCCATGACCGTGTCATCACAATGCTCCATGGCCCTGGTCATCACAATGCTCCAGATTGCTTGTCATCACAAAGTTCCATGACCGTGTCATCACAATGCACCATGGCCCTTGTCATCACAATGCTCCAGAATTCTTGTCATCACAATGTTCCATGACCGTGTCATCACAATGCTCCATGGTCCTTGTCATCACAATGCTCCAGAATCCTTGTCATCACAATGTTCCATGACCGTGTCATCACAATGCTCCATGGCCTTTGTCATCACAATGCTCCAGAATTCTTGTCATCACAATGTTCCATGACCGTGTCATCACAATGCTCCATGGCCCTTGTCATCACAATGCTCCAGAATCCTTGTCATCACAATGTTCCATGACCGTGTCATCACAATGCTCCATGGCCCTTGTCATCACAATGCACTAGATTTCTTGTCATCACAATGTTCCATGACCGTGTCATCACAATGCTCCAGAATTCTTGTCATCACAATGTTCCATGACCGTGTCATCACAATGCTCCAGAATTCTTGTCATCACAATGTTCCATGACCGTGTCATCACAATGCTCCATGGCCCTTGTCATCACAATGCTCCAGAATTCTTGTCATCACAATGTTCCATGACCGTGTCATCACAATGCTCCAGAATTCTTGTCATCACAATGTTCCATGACCGTGTCATCACAATGCTCCAGAATTCTTGTCATCACCATGTTCCATGACCATGTCATCACAATACTCCATGGCCCTTGTCATCACAATGCTCCATGGCCCTTGTCATCACAATGCTCCAGAATTCTTGTCATCACAATGTTCCATGACCGTGTCATCACAATGCTCCATGGCCATTGTCATCACAATGCTCCAGAATTCTTGTCATCACAATGTTCCATGACCGTGTCATCACAATGCTCCATGGCCCTTGTCATCACAATGCTCCAGAATTCTTGTCATCACAATGTTCCATGACCGTGTCATCACAATGCTCCATGGCCCTTGTCATCACAATGCTCCAGAATTCTTGTCATCACAATGTTCCATAACCGTGTCATCACAATGCTCCATGGCCCTAGTCATCACAATGCTCCAGATTGCTTGTCATCACAAAGTTCCATGACCGTGTCATCACAATGCACCATGGTGCTTGTCATCACAATGCTCCAGAATTCTTGTCATCACAATGTTCCATGACCGTGTCATCACAATGCTCCATGGTCCTTGTCATCACAATGCTCCAGAATCCTTGTCATCACAATTTTCCATGACCGTGTCATCACAATGCTCCATGGCCCTTGTCATCACAATGCACCAGATTTCTTGTCATCACAATGTTCTATGACCGTGTCATCACAATGCTCCAGAATTCTTGTCATCACAATGTTCCATGACCGTGTCATCACAATGCTCCAGAATTCTTGTCATCACAATGTTCCATGACCGGTGTCGTCACAATGCTCCATGGCCCTTGTCATCACAATGCTCCAGAATTCTTGTCATCACAATGTTCCATGACCATGTCATCACAATTCTCCATGGCCCTTGTCATCACAATGCTCCAGAATTCTTGTCATCACAATGTTCCATGACCGTGTCATCACAATGCTCCATGGCCCTTGTCATCACAATGCTCCAGAATTCTTGTCATCACAATGTTCCATGACCGTGTCATCACAATGCTCCATGGCCCTGGTCATCACAATGCTCCAGATTGCTTGTCATCACAAAGTTCCATGACCGTGTCATCACAATGCACCATGGCCCTTGTCATCACAATGCTCCAGAATTCTTGTCATCACAATGTTCCATGACCGTGTCATCACAATGCTCCATGTTCCTTGTCATCACAGTGCTCCAGAATCCTTGTCATCACAATGTTCCATGACCGTGTCATCACAATGCTCCAGAATTCTTGTCATCACAATGTTCCATGACCGTGTCATCACAATGCTCCATGGCCCTTGTCATCACAATGCTCCAGAATTCTTGTCATCACAATGTTCCATGACCGTGTCATCACAATGCTCCATAATTCTTGTCATCACAATGTTCCATGACCGTGTCATCACAATGCTACATGACCCTGGTCATCACAGTTCTCCATGACCTTTGTCATCACAATGCTCTATATAGTTTTTCATGACAATTCTAAATGACCACTTTAATCATTTTGCTTGCTGACCATTTTCATCACATTTCTCTCTTGTCATTACAATTCCCCATGTCCCCATTCTTCACAATGCTCCATGATGCCTGTCATCATAATGCTCAATGGTTTTGTTATCACAATGCTCCAGGACCAGTTTCATCACAATACTCCATCCCCCTTTTCATCACGGTGCACAATGAAACCTCTCATTACAATGCTCCATGACACTTGTCATCACAATGCTCCATGGCCCTTGTCTTCACAATGCTCCAGAATTCTTGTCATCACCATGTTCCATGACCATGTCATCACAATACTCCATGGCCCTTGTCATCACAATGCTCCATGGCCCTTGTCATCACAATGCTCCAGAATTCTTGTCATCACAATGTTCCATGACCGTGTCATCACAATGCTCCATGGCCCTTGTCATCACAATGCTCCATAATTCTTGTCATCACAATGTTCCATGACCGTGTCATCACAATGCTCCAGAATTCTTGTCATCACAATGTTCCATGACCGTGTCATCACAATGCTCCAGAATTCTTGTCATCACAATGTTCTATGACCGTGTCATCACAATGCTCCATGGCCCTTGTCATCACAATGCTCCAGAATTCTTGTCATCACAATGTTCCATGACCATGTCATCACAATTCTCCATGGCCCTTGTCATCACAATGCTCCAGAATTCTTGTCATCACAATGTTCCATGACCGTGTCATCACAATGCTCCATGGCCCTTGTCATCACAATGCTCCAGAATTCTTGTCATCACAATGTTCCATGACCGTGTCATCACAATGCTCCATGGCCCTGGTCATCACAATGCTCCAGATTGCTTGTCATCACAAAGTTCCATGACCGTGTCATCACAATGCACCATGGCCCTTGTCATCAAAATGCTCCAGAATTCTTGTCATCACAATGTTCCATGACCGTGTCATCACAATGCTCCATGGTCCTTGTCATCACAATGCTCCAGAATCCTTGTCATCACAATGTTCCATGACCGTGTCATCACAATGCTCCATGGCCCTTGTCATCACAATGCACCAGATTTCTTGTCATAACAATGTTCCATGACCGTGTCATCACAATGCTCCACAATTCTTGTCATCACAATGTTCCATGACCGTGTCATCACAATGCTCCAGAATTCTTGTCATCACAATGTTCCATGACCGTGTCATCACAATGCTCCATGGCCCTTGTCATCAAAATGCTCCAGAATTCTTGTCATCACAATATTCCATGACCGTGTCATCACAATGCTCCATAAGTCTTGTCATCACAATGTTCCATGACCGTGTCATCACAATGCTACATGACCCTGGTCATCACAGTTCTCCATGACCTTTGTCATCACAATGCACTATACAGTTTTTCATGACAATTCTAAATGACCACTTTAATCATTTTGCTTGCTGACCATTTTCATCACATTTCTCTATTGTCATTACAATTCCCCATGTCCCCATTCTTCACAATGCTCCATGATGCCTGTCGTCACAATGCTCAATGGCTTTTGTTATCACAATGCTCCAGGACCCGTTTCATCACAATACTCCATCCCCCTTGTCATCACGGTGCACAATGAAACCTCTCATTACAATGCTCCATGTCACTTGTCATCACAATGCTCCATGGCCCTTGTCATCACAATGCACCAGATTTCTTGTCATCACAATATTCCATGACCGTGTCATCACAATGCTCCAGAATTCTTGTCATCACAATGTTCCATGACAGTGTCATCACAATGCTCCCTGGCCCTTGTCATCACAATGCTCCAGAATTTTTGTCATCACAATGTTTCATGACCATATCATCACAATTCTCCATGGCCCTTGTCATCACAATGCTCCAGAATTCTTGTCATAACAATGTTCCATGACCGTGTCATCACAATGCTCCATGGCCCTTGTCATCACAATGCTCCAGAATTCTTGTCATCACAATGTTCCATGACCGTGTCATCACAATGCTCCATGGCCCTGGTCATCACAATGCTCCAGATTGCTTGTCATCACAAAGTTCCATGACCGTGTCATCACAATGCACCATGGCCCTTGTCATCACAATGCTCCAGAATTCTTGTCATCACAATGTTCCATGACCGTGTCATCACAATGCTCCATGGTCCTTGTCATCACAATGCTCCAGAATCCTTGTCATCACAATGTTCCATGACCGTGTCATCACAATGCTCCATGGCCCTTGTCATCACAATGCACCAGATTTCTTGTCATCACAATGTTCCATGACCGTATCATCACAATGCTCCAGAATTCTTGTCATCACAATGTTCCATGACCGTGTCATCACAATGCTCCATAATTCTTGTCATCACAATGTTCCATGACCGTGTCATCACAATGCTCCATGGCCCTTGTCATCACAATGCTCCAGAATTCTTGTCATCACAATGTTCCATGACCGTGTCATCACAATGCTCCATAATTCTTGTCATCACAATGTTCCATGACCGTGTCATCACAATGCTACATGACCCTGGTCATCACAGTTCTCCATGACCTTTGTCATCACAATGCTCTATATAGTTTTTCATGACAATTCTAAATGACCACTTTAATCATTTTGCTTGCTGACCATTTTCATCACATTTCTCTCTTGTCATTACAATTCCCCATGTCCCCATTCTTCACAATGCTCCATGATGCCTGTCATCACAATGCTCAATGGCTTTTGTTATCACAATGCTCCAGGACCAGTTTCATCACAATACTCCATCCCCCTTGTCATCACGGTGCACAATGAAACCTCTCATTACAATGCTCCATGACACTTGTCATCACAATGCTCCATGGCCCTTGTCTTCACAATGCTCCAGAATTCTTGTCATCACCATGTTCCATGACCATGTCATCACAATACTCCATGGCCCTTGTCATCACAATGCTCCATGGCCCTTGTCATCACAATGCTCCAGAATTCTTGTCATCACAATGTTCCATGACCGTGTCATCACAATGCTCCATGGCCCTTGTCATCACAATGCTCCATAATTCTTGTCATCACAATGTTCCATGACCGTGTCATCACAATGCTCCAGAATTCTTGTCATCACAATGTTCCATGACCATGTCATCACAATGCACCATGGCCCTTGTCACCACAATGCTCCAGAATTCTTGTCATCACAATGTTCCATGACCGTGTCATCACAATGCTCCATGGCCCTTGTCATCACAATGCTCCATAATTCTTGTCATCACAATGTTCCATGACCGTGTCATCACAATGCTCCATAATTCTTGTCATCACAATGTTCCATGACCGTGTCATCACAATGCTCCATGGCCCTTGTCATCACAATGCTCCAGAATTCTTGTCATCACAATGTTCCATGACCATGTCATCACAATTCTCCATGGCCCTTGTCATAAGAATGCTCCAGAATTCTTGTCATCACAATGTTCCATGACCGTGTCATCACAATGCTCCATGGCCCTTGTCATCACAATGCTCCAGAATTCTTGTCATCACAATGTTCCATGACCGTGTCATCACAATGCGCCATGGCCCTGGTCATCACAATGCTCCAGATTGCTTGTCATCACAAAGTTCCATGACCGTGTCATCACAATGCACCATGGCCCTTGTCATCACAATGCTCCAGAATTCTTGTCATCACAATTTTCCATGACCGTGTCATCACAATGCTCCATGGTCCTTGTCATCACAATGCTCCAGAATCCTTGTCATCACAATGTTCCATGACCGTGTCATCACAATGCTCCATGGCCCTTGTCATCACAATGCACCAGATTTCTTGTCATCACAATGTTCCATGACCGTGTCATCACAATGCTCCAGAATTCTTGTCATCACAATGTTCCAAGATCGTGTCATCACAATGCTCCAGAATTCTTGTCATCACAATTTTCCATGACCGTGTCATCACAATGCTCCATGGCCCTTGTCATCACAATGCTGCAGAATTCTTGTCATCACAATGTTCCATGACCGTGTCATCACAATGCTCCATAATTTTTGTCATCACAATGTTCCATGACCGTGTCATCACAATGCTACATGACCCTGGCCATCACAGTTCTCCATGACCTTTGTCATCACAATGCTCTATGTAGTTTTTCATGACAATTCTAAATGACCACTTTAATCACTTTGCTTGCTGACCATTTTCATCACATTTCTCTATTGTCATTACAATTTCCCATGACCCCTTTCTTCACAATGCTGCATGATGCCTGTCATCACAATGCTTAATGGCTTTTGTTATCACAATGCTCCAGGACCAGTTTCATCACAATACTCTATCCCCCTTGTCATCACGGTGCACAATGAAACCTCTCATTACAATGCTCCATGACACTTGTCATCACAATGCTCCATGGACCTTGTCATCACAATGCTCCAGATTGTTGTCATCACAAAGTTCCCTGACCATGTCATCACAATGCACCATGGCCCTTGTCATCACAATGCTCCAGAATTCTTTTCATCACAATGTTCCATGACCGTGTCATCACAATGCTCCATGGCCCTTGTCATCACAATGCTCCAGAATTCTGGTCATCACAATGTTCCATGACCGTGTCATCACAATGCTCCATGGCCCTTGTCATCACAATGCTCCAGAATTCTGGTCATCACAATGTTCCATGACCGTGTCATCACAATGCTCCATAATTCTTGTCATCACAATGTTCCATGACCGTGTCATCACAATGCTACATGACCCTGGTCATCACAGTTCTCCATAACCTTTGTCATCACAATGCTCTATATAGTTTTTCATGACATTTCTAAAAGACCACTTTAATCAATTTGCTTGCTGACAATTTTCATAACATTTCTCTATCGTCATTATAATTCCCCATGACCACTTTCTTCACAATGCTCCATGATGCCTGTCATCACAATGCTCACTGGCTTTTGTTATCACAATGCTCCAGGACCAGTTTCATCAGAATACTCCATCCCCCTTGTCATCACGGTGCACAATGAAAAGTTTCATTACAATGCTCCATGACACATGCCATCACAATGCTTCAGAATTCTTGTCATCACAATGTTCCATGACCATGTCATCACAATTCTCCATGGCCCTTGTCATCACAATGCTCCAGAATTCTTGTCATCACAATGTTCCATGACCGTGTCATCACAATGCTCCATGGCCCTTGTCATCACAATGCTTCAGAATTCTTGTCATTTGAATATTCCATGACCGTGTCATCACAATGCTCCATGGCCCTTGTCATCACAATGCTCCAGAATTCTTGTCATCACAATGTTCGATGACCATGTCATCACAATGCTCCATGGCCCTTGTCATCACAATGCTCCAGAATTCTTGTCATCACATTGTTCCATGACCGTGTCATCACAATGCTCCATGGCCCTTGTCATCACAATGCTCCAGAATTCTTGTCATCACAATGTTCCATGATCATGTCATCACAATGCTCCATAATTCTTTTCATCACAATGTTCCATGACCGTGTCATCACAATGCTACATGACTCTGGTCATCACAGTTCTCCATGACCTTTGCCATCACAATGCTCTATATAGATTTTCATGACAATTCTAAATGACCACTTTAATCACTTTGCTTGCTGACCATTTTCATCACATTTCTCTATTGTCATTACAATTCCCCATGTCCCCATTCTTCACAATGCTCCATGATGCCTGTCATCACAATGCTCAATGGCTTTTGTTATCACAAAGCTCCAGGACCAGTTTCATCACAATACTCCATCCCCCTTGTCATCACGGTGCACAATGAAAAGTTACATTACAATGCTCCATGACACATGTCATCACAATGCTCCAGATTGCTTGTCATCAAAAAGATCCATGACCATGTCATCACAATGCACCATGGCCCTTGTCATCACAATGCTCCAGAATTCTTGTCATCACAATGTTCCATGACCGTGTCATCAAAATGCACCATGGCCCTTGTCATCACAATGCTCCAGAATTCTTGTCATCACAATGTTCCATGACCGTGTCATCACAATGCTCCATGGCCCTTGTCATCACAATGCTCCAGAATTCTTGTCATCACAATGTTCCATGACTGTGTCATCACAATGCTCCATGGCCCTTGTCATCACAATGCTCCAGATTGCTTGTCATCACAATGTTCCATGACCGTGTCATCACAATGCTCCATGGCCCTTGTCATCACAATGCTCCAGATTTCTTGTCATCACAATGTTCCATGACCATGTCATCACAATGCTCCATGGCCCTTGTCATCACCATGCTCCAGATTTCTTGTCATCACAATGTTCCATGATCGTGTCATCACAATGCTCCATAATATTTGTCATCAAAATGTTCCATGACCGTGTCATCACAATGTTCCAGAATTCTTGTCATCACAATGTTCCGTGACCGTGTCATTACAATGCTCCAGAATTCTTGTCATCACAATGCTCCAGAATTCTTGTCATCTCAATGTTCCATGACCGTGTCATCACAATGCTCCATGGCCCTTGTCATCACAATGCTCCAGAATTCTTGTCATCACAATCTTCCATGACCGTGTCATCACAATGCTCCATGGCCCTTGTCATCACAATGCTCCAGAATTCTTGTCATCACAATGTTCCATGACCGTGTCATCACAATGCTCCATAATTCTTGTCATCAAAATGTTCCATGACCGTGTCATCACAATGCTCCAGAATTCTTGTCATCACAATGTTCCATGACCGTGTCATCACAATGTTACAGAATTCTTGTCATCACAATGCTCCAGAATTCTTGTCATCACAATGTTCCATGATCGTGTCATCACAATGCTCCATAATTCTTTTCATCACAATGTTCCATGACCGTGTCATCACAATGCTACATGACTCTGGTCATCACAGTTCTCCATGACCTTTGCCATCACAATGCTCTATATAGATTTTCATGACAATTCTAAATGACCACTTCAATCACTTTGCTTGCTGACCATTTTCATCACATTTCTCTATTGTCATTAAAATTTCCCATGACCCCTTTCTTCACAATGCTCCATGATGCCTGTCATCACAATGCTCAATGGCTTTTGTTATCACAAAGCTCCAGGACCAGTTTCATCACAATACTCCATCCCCCTTGTCATCACGGTGCACAATGAAAAGTTACATTACAATGCTCCATGACACATGTCATCACAATGCTCCAGATTGCTTGTCATCACAAAGATCCATGACCGTGTCATCACAATGCACCATGGCCCTTGTCATCACAATGCTCCAGAATTCTTGTCATCACAATGTTCCATGACCGTGTCATCAAAATGCACCATGGCCCTTGTCATCACAATGCTCCAGAATTCTTGTCATCACAATGTTCCATGACCGTGTCATCACAATGCTCCATGGCCCTTGTCATCACAATGCTCCAGAATTCTTGTCATCACAATGTTCCATGACCGTGTCATCACAATGCTCCATGGCCCTTGTCATCACAATGCTCCAGATTGCTTGTCATCACAATGTTCCATGACCGTGTCATCACAATGCTCCATGGCCCTTTTCATCACAATGCTCCAGATTTCTTGTCATCACAATGTTCCATGACCATGTCATCACAATGCTCCATGGCACTTGTCATCACAATGCTTCAGAATTCTTGTCATCACAATGTTCCATGACCGTGTCATCACAATGCTCCAGAATTCTTGTCATCACCATCCTCCAGAATTCTTGTCATCACAATGTTCCATGACCGTGTCATCACAATGCTAAATGGCCCTTGTCATCACAATGCTCCAGAATTCTTGTCATCACAATGTTCCATGACCGTGTCATCACAATGCTCCATGGCCCTTGTCATCACAATGCTCCAGATTTCTTCTCATCACAATGTTCCATGATCGTGTCATCACAATGCTCCATAATACTTGTCATCAAAATGTTCCATGACCGTGTCATCACAATGCTCCAGAATTCTTGTCATCACAATGTTCCATGACCGTGTCATTACAATGCTCCAGAATTCTTGTCATCACAATGCTCCAGAATTCTTGTCATCTCAATGTTCCATGACCGTGTCATCACAATGCTCCATGGCCCTTGTCATCACAATGCTCCAGAATTCTTGTCATCACAATCTTCCATGACCGTGTCATCAGAATGCTTCATGGCCCTTGTCATCACAATGCTCCAGAATTCTTGTCATCACAATGTTCCATGACCGTGTCATCACAATGCTCCATAATTCTTGTCATCAAAATGTTCCATGACCGTGTCATCACAATGCTCCAGAATTCTTGTCATCACAATGTTCCATGACCGTGTCATCACAATGTTCCAGAATTCTTGTCATCACAATGCTCCAGAATTCTTGTCATCACAATGTTCCATGACCGTGTCATCACAATGCTCCATGGCCCTGGTCACCACAATGCTCCAGATTGCTTGTCATCACAAAGTTCCATGACCGTGTCATCACAATGCACCATGGCCCTTGTCATCACAATGCTTCAGAATTCTTGTCATCACAAAGTTCCATGACTGTGTCATCAAAATGCACCATGGCCCATGTCATCACAATGCTCTAGAATTCTTGTCATCACAATATTCCATGACCGTGTCATCACAATGCTCCATGGCACTTGTCATCACAATGCTCCAGAATTCTTGTCATCACAATGTTCCATGACCGTGTCATCACAATGCTCCATGGCCCTTGTCATCACAATGCTCCAGAATTCTTGTCATCACAAAGTTCCATGACCGTGTCACCACAATTCACCATGGCCCTTGTCATCACAATGCTCCAAACTTCTTTTCATCACAATGTTCCATGACCGTGTCATCACAATGCTCCATGGCCCTTGTCATCACAATGCTCCAGAATTCTTGTCATCACAATGTTCCATGACCGTGTAATCACAATGCTCCATGGCCCTTGTCATCACAATGCTCCAGATTTCTTGTCATCACAATGTTCCATGACCGTGTCATCACAATGCTCCATAAATCTTGTCATCAAAATGTTCCATGACCGTGTCATCACAATGCTCCAGAATTCTTGTCATCACAATGTTCCATGACAGTGTCATCACAATGCTCCAGAATTCTTTTCATCACAATGCTCCAGAATTCATGTCATCACAATGTTCCATGACCGTGTCATCACAATGCTCCATGGACCTGGTCATCACAATGCTCCAGATTGCTTGTCATCACGAAGTTCCATGACCGTGTCATCACAATGCACCATGGCCCTTGTCATCACAATGCTCCAGAATTCTTGTCATCACAATGTTCCATGACCGTGTCATCACAGTGCTCCATGGCCCTTGTCATCACAATGCTCCAGAATTCTTGTCATCACAGTGTTCCATGACCGTGTCATCACAATGCTCCATGGCCCTTGTCATCACAATGCTCCAGAATTCTTGTCATCACAAGGTTCCATGACCGTGTCATCACAATGCTCCATAATTATTGTCATCAAAATGTTCCATGACCGTGTCATCACAATGCTCCAGAATTCTTGTCATCACAATGTTCCATGACCATGTCATCACAATGCTCCAGAATTCTTGTCACCACAATGCTCCAGAATTCTTTTCATCACAATGTTCCATGACCGTGTCATCACAATGCTCCAGAATTCTTGTCATCACAATGCTCCAGAATTCTTGTCATCACAATGTTCCATGACATTGTCATCACAATGCTCCATGGCCCTGGTCATCACAATGCTCCAGATTGCTTTTCATCACAAAGTTCCATGACCGTCTCATCACAATGCTCCATGGCCCTTGTCATCACACTGCTCCAGAATTCTTGTCATCACAATGTTCCATGACCGTGTCATCACAATGCTCCATAATTCTTGTCATCACAATGTTCCATGACCGTGTCATCACAATGCTCCATAATTCTTGTCATCACAATATTCCATGACCGTGTCATCACAATGCTCCATGGCCCTTGTCATCACAATGCTCCAGAATTCTTGTCATCACAATGTTCCATGACCATGTCATCACAATTCTCCATGGCACTTGAAATCACAATGCTTCAGAATTCTTGTCATCACAATGTTCCATGACCGTGTCATCACAATGCTCCATGGCCCTTGTCATCACAATGCTCCAGAATTCTTGTCATCACAATGTTCCATGACCGTGTCATCACAATGCTCCATGGCCCTGGTCATCATATTGCTCCAGATTGCTTGTCATCACAAAGTTCCATGACCGTGTCATCACAATGCACCATGGCCCTTGTCATCAGAATGCTCCAGAATTCTTGTCATCACAATGTTCCATGACCGTGTCATCACAATGTTCCATGGTCCTTGTCATCACAATGCTCCAGAATTCTTGTCATCACAATGTTCCATGACCGTGTCATCACAATGCTCCATGGCCCTTTTCATCACAATGCTCCAGATTTCTTGTCATCACAATGTTCCATGACCGTGTCATCACAATGCTCCAGAATTCTTGTCATCACAATGTTCCATGACCGTGTCATCACAATGTTCCATGACCATGTCATCACAATGCTCCATGGCCCTTTTCATCACAATGCTCCAGAATTCTTGTCATCACAATGTTCCATGACCGTGTCATCACAATGCTCCATAATTCTTGTCATCACAATGTTCCATGACCGTGTCATCACAATGCTACATGACCCTGGTCATCACAGTTCTCCATGACCTTTGTCATCACAATGCTCTATATAGTTTTTCATGACAATTCTAAATGACCACTTTAATCATTTTGCTTGCTGACCATTTTCATCACATTTCTCTATTGTCATTACAATTCCCCATGTCCCCATTCTTCACAATGCTCCATGATGCCTGTCATCACAATGCTCAATGGCTTTTGTTATCACAATGCTCCAGGACCAGTTTCATCACAATACTCCATCCCCCTTGTCATCACGGTGCACAATGAAACCTCTCATTACAATGCTCCATGACACTTGTCATCACAATGCTCCATGGCCCTTGTGTTCACAATGCTCCAGAATTCTTGTCATCACCATGTTCCATGACCATGTCATCACAATTCTCCATGGCCCTTGTCATCACAATGCTCCATGGCCCTTGTCATCACAATGCTCCATAATTCGTGTCATCACAATGTTCCATGACCGTGTCATCACAATGCTCCATAATTCTTGTCATCACAATGTTCCATGAACGTGTCATCACAATGCTCCATAATTCTTGTCATCACAATATTCCATGACCGTGTCATCACAATGCTCCATGGCTCTTGTCATCACAATGCTCCAGAATTCTTGTCATCACAATGTTCCATGACCATGTCATCACAATTCTCCATGGCACTTGAAATCACAATGCTCCAGAATTCTTGTCATCACAATGTTCCATGACCGTGTCATCACAATGCTCCATGGCCCTTGTCATCACAATGCTCCAGAATTCTTGTCATCACAATGTTCCATGACCGTGTCATCACAATGCTCCATGGCCCTGGTCATCACAATGCTCCAGATTGCTTGTCATCACAAAGTTCCATGACCGTGTCATCACAATGCACCATGGCCCTTGTCATCAGAATGCTCCAGAATTCTTGTCATCACAATGTTCCATGACCGTGTCATCACAATGTTCCATGGTCCTTGTCATCACAATGCTCCAGAATTCTTGTTATCACAATGTTCCATGACCGTGTCATCACAATGCTCCATGGCCCTTTTCATCACAATGCTCCAGATTTCTTGTCATCACAATGTTCCATGACCGTGTCATCACAATGCTCCAGAATTCTTGTCATCACAATGTTCCATGACCGTGTCATCACAATGCTCCAGAATTCTTGTCATCACAATGTTCCATGACCATGTCATCACAATGCTCCATGGCCCTTGTCATCACAATGCTCCAGAATTCTTGTCATCACAATGTTCCATGACCGTGTCATCACAATGCTCCATAATTCTTGTCATCACAATGTTCCATTACCGTGTCATCACAATGCTACATGACCCTGGTCATCACAGTTCTCCATGACCTTTGTCATCACAATGCTCTATATAGTTTTTCATGACAATTCTAAATGACCACTTTAATCATTTTGCTTGCTGACCATTTTCATCACATTTCTCTATTGTCATTACAATTCCCCATGTCCCCATTCTTCACAATGCTCCATGATGCCTGTCATCACAATGCTCAATGGCTTTTGTTATCACAATGCTCCAGGACCAGTTTCATCACAATACTCCATCCCCCTTGTCATCACGGTGCACAATGAAACCTCTCATTACAATGCTCCATGACACTTGTCATCACAATGCTCCATGGCCCTTGTGTTCACAATGCTCCAGAATTCTTGTCATCACCATGTTCCATGACCATGTCATCACAATGCTCCATGGCCCTTGTCATCACAATGCTCCATAATTCGTGTCATCACAATGTTCCATGACCGTGTCCTCACAATGCTCCATAATTCTTGTCATCACAATGTTCCATGACCGTGTCATCACAATGCTCCATAATTCTTGTCATCACAATATTCCATGACCGTGTCATCACAATGCTCCATGGCCCTTGTCATCACAATGCTCCAGAATTCTTGTCATCACAATGTTCCATGACCATGTCATCACAATTCTCCATGGCACTTGAAATCACAATGCTCCAGAATTCTTGTCATCACAATGTTCCATGACCGTGTCATCACAATGCTCCATGGCCCTTGTCATCACAATGCTCCAGAATTCTTGTCATCACAATGTTCCATGACCGTGTCATCACAATGCTCCATGGCCCTGGTCATCACAATGCTCCAGATTGCTTGTCATCACAAAGTTCCATGACCGTGTCATCACAATGCACCATGGCCCTTGTCATCAGAATGCTCCAGAATTCTTGTCATCACAATGTTCCATGACCGTGTCACCACAATGCTCCATGGCCCTTGTCATCACCATGCTCCAGAATTCTTGTCATCACAATGTTCCATGACCGTGTCATCACAATGCTCCATGGCCCTTTTCATCACAATGCTCCAGAATTCTTGTCATCACAATGTTCCATGACCGTGTCATCACAATGCTCCATGGCCCTTGTCATCACAATGCTCCAGAATTCTGGTCATCACAATGTTCCATGACCGTGTCATCACAATGCTCCATGGCCCTTGTCATCACAATGCTCCAGAATTCTGGTCATCACAATGTTCCATGACCGTGTCATCACAATGCTCCATAATTCTTGTCATCACAATGTTCCATGACCGTGTCATCACAATGCTACATGACCCTGGTCATCACAGTTCTCCATGACCTTTGTCATCACAATGCTCTATATAGTTTTTCATGACAATTCTAAAAGACCACTTTAATCACTTTGCTTGCTGACAATTTTCATAACATTTCTCTATCGTCATTATAATTCCCCATGACCACTTTCTTCACAATGCTCCATGATGCCTGTCATCACAATGCTCACTGGCTTTTGTTATCACAATGCTCCAGGACCAGTTTCATCAGAATACTCCATCCCCCTTGTCATCACGGTGCACAATGAAAAGTTTCATTACAATGCTCCATGACACATGCCATCACAATGCTTCAGAATTCTTGTCATCACAATGTTCCATGACCATGTCATCACAATTCTCCATGGCCCTTGTCATCACAATGCTCCAGAATTCTTGTCATCACAATGTTCCATGACCGTGTCATCACAATGCTCCATGGCCCTTGTCATCACAATGCTTCAGAATTCTTGTCATTTGAATATTCCATGACCGTGTCATCACAATGCTCCATGGCCCTTGTCATCACAATGCTCCAGAATTCTTGTCATCACAATGTTCGATGACCATGTCATCACAATGCTCCATGGCCCTTGTCATCACAATGCTCCAGAATTCTTGTCATCACATTGTTCCATGACCGTGTCATCACAATGCTCCATGGCCCTTGTCATCACAATGCTCCAGAATTCTTGTCATCACAATGTTCCATGATCATGTCATCACAATGCTCCATAATTCTTTTCATCACAATGTTCCATGACCGTGTCATCACAATGCTACATGACTCTGGTCATCACAGTTCTCCATGACCTTTGCCATCACAATGCTCTATATAGATTTTCATGACAATTCTAAATGACCACTTTAATCACTTTGCTTGCTGACAATTTTCATCACATTTCTCTATTGTCATTACAATTCCCCATGTCCCCATTCTTCACAATGCTCCATGATGCCTGTCATCACAATGCTCAATGGCTTTTGTTATCACAAAGCTCCAGGACCAGTTTCATCACAATATTCCATCCCCCTTGTCATCACGGTGCACAATGAAAAGTTACATTACAATGCTCCATGACACATGTCATCACAATGCTCCAGATTGCTTGTCATCACAAAGATCCATGACCATGTCATCACAATGCACCATGGCCCTTGTCATCACAATGCTCCAGAATTCTTGTCATCACAATGTTCCATGACCGTGTCATCAAAATGCAGCATGGCCCTTGTCATCACAATGCTCCAGAATTCTTGTCATCACAATGTTCCATGACCGTGTCATCACAATGCTCCATGGCCCTTGTCATCACAATGCTCCAGAATTCTTGTCATCACAATGTTCCATGACTGTGTCATCACAATGCTCCATGGCCCTTGTCATCACAATGCTCCAGATTGCTTGTCATCACAATGTTCCATGACCGTGTCATCACAATGCTCCATGGCCCTTGTCATCACAATGCTCCAGATTTCTTGTCATCACAATGTTCCATGACCATGTCATCACAATGCTCCATGGCCCTTGTCATCACCATGCTCCAGATTTCTTGTCATCACAATGTTCCATGATCGTGTCATCACAATGCTCCATAATATTTGTCATCAAAATGTTCATTGACCGTGTCATCACAATGTTCCAGAATTCTTGTCATCACAATGTTCCGTGACCGTGTCATTACAATGCTCCAGAATTCTTGTCATCACAATGCTCCAGAATTCTTGTCATCTCAATGTTCCATGACCGTGTCATCACAATGCTCCATGGCCCTTGTCATCACAATGCTCCAGAATTCTTGTCATCACAATCTTCCATGACCGTGTCATCACAATGCTCCATGGCCCTTGTCATCACAATGCTCCAGAATTCTTGTCATCACCATGTTCCATGACCGTGTCATCACAATGCTCCATAATTCTTGTCATCAAAATGTTCCATGACCGTGTCATCACAATGCTCCAGAATTCTTGTCATCACAATGTTCCATGACCGTGTCATCACAATGTTACAGAATTCTTGTCATCACAATGCTCCAGAATTCTTGTCATCACAATGTTCCATGATCGTGTCATCACAATGCTCCATAATTCTTTTCATCACAATGTTCCATGACCGTGTCATCACAATGCTACATGACTCTGGTCATCACAGTTCTCCATGACCTTTGCCATCACAATGCTCTATATAGATTTTCATGACAATTCTAAATGACCACTTCAATCACTTTGCTTGCTGACCATTTTCATCACATTTCTCTATTGTCATTAAAATTTCCCATGACCCCTTTCTTCACAATGCTCCATGATGCCTGTCATCACAATGCTCAATGGCTTTTGTTATCACAAAGCTCCAGGACCAGTTTCATCACAATACTCCATCCCCCTTGTCATCACGGTGCACAATGAAAAGTTACATTACAATGCTCCATGACACATGTCATCACAATGCTCCAGATTGCTTGACATCACAAAGATCCATGACCGTGTCATCACAATGCATCATGGCCCTTGTCATCACAATGCTCCAGAATTCTTGTCATCACAATGTTCCATGACCGTGTCATCAAAATGCACCATGGCCCTTGTCATCACAATGCTCCAGAATTCTTGTCATCACAATGTTCCATGACCGTGTCATCACAATGCTCCATGGCCCTTGTCATCACAATGCTCCAGAATTCTTGTCATCACAATGTTCCATGACCGTGTCATCACAATGCTCCATGGCCCTTGTCATCACAATGCTCCAGATTGCTTGTCATCACAATGTTCCATGACCGTGTCATCACAATGCTCCATGGCCCTTGTCATCACAATGCTCCAGATTTCTTGTCATCACAATGTTCCATGACCATGTCATCACAAGGCTCCATGGCACTTGTCATCACAATGCTCCAGAATTCTTGTCATCACAATGTTCCATGACCGTGTCATCACAATGCTCCAGAATTCTTGTCATCACCATCCTCCAGAATTCTTGTCATCACAATGTTCCATGACCGTGTCATCACAATGCTCCATGGCCCTTGTCATCACAATGCTCCAGAATTCTTGTCATCACAATGATCCATGACCGTGTCATCACAATGCTCCATGGCCCTTGTCATCACAATGCTCCAGATTTCTTCTCATCACAATGTTCCATGATCGTGTCATCACAATGCTCCATAATACTTGTCATCAAAATGTTCCATGACCGTGTCATCACAATGCTCCAGAATTCTTGTCATCACAATGTTCCATGACCGTGTCATTACAATGCTCCAGAATTCTTGTCATCACAATGCTCCAGAATTCTTGTCATCTCAATGTTCCATGACCGTGTCATCACAATGCTCCATGGCCCTTGTCATCACAATGCTCCAGAATTCTTGTCATCACAATCTTCCATGACCGTGTCATCACAATGCTTCATGGCCCTTGTCATCACAATGCTCCAGAATTCTTGTCATCACAATGTTCCATGACCGTGTCATCACAATGCTCCATAATTCTTGTCATCAAAATGTTCCATGACCGTGTCATCACAATGCTCCAGAATTCTTGTCATCACAATGTTCCATGACCGTGTCATCACAATGTTCCAGAATTCTTGTCATCACAATGCTCCAGAATTCTTGTCATCACAATGTTCCATGACCGTGTCATCACAATGCTCCATGGCCCTGGTCACCACAATGCTCCATATTGCTTGTCATCACAAAGTTCCATGACCGTGTCATCACAATGCACCATGGCCCTTGTCATCACAATGCTTCAGAATTCTTGTCATCACAAAGTTCCATGACTGTGTCATCAAAATGCACCATGGCCCATGTCATCACAATGCTCTAGAATTCTTGTCATCACAATATTCCATGACCGTGTCATCACAATGCTCCATGGCACTTGTCATCACAATGCTCCAGAATTCTTGTCATCACAATGTTCCATGACCGTGTCATCACAATGCTCCATGGCCCTTGTCATCACAATGCTCCAGAATTCTTGTCATCACAAAGATCCATGACCGTGTCAACACAATTCACCATGGCCCTTGTCATCACAATGCTCCAAACTTCTTTTCATCACAATGTTCCATGACCGTGTCATCACAATGCTCCATGGCCCTTGTCATCACAATGCTCCAGAATTCTTGTCATCACAATGTTCCATGACCGTGTCATCACAATGCTCCATGGCCCTTGTCATCACAATGCTCCAGATTTCTTGTCATCACAATGTTCCATGACCGTGTCATCACAATGCTCCATAAATCTTGTCATCAAAATGTTCCATGACCGTGTCATCACAATGCTCCAGAATTCTTGTCATCACAATGTTCCATGACAGTGTCATCACAATGCTCCAGAATTCTTTTCATCACAATGCTCCAGAATTCATGTCATCACAATGTTCCATGACCGTGTCATCACAATGCTCCATGGACCTGGTCATCACAATGCTCCAGATTGCTTGTCATCACGAAGTTCCATGACCGTGTCATCACAATGCACTATGGCCCTTGTCATCACAATGCTCCAGAATTCTTGTCATCACAATGTTCCATGACCGTGTCATCACAGTGCTCCATGGCCCTTGTCATCACAATGCTCCAGAATTCTTGTCATCACAGTGTTCCATGACCGTGTCATCACAATGCTCCATGGCCCTTGTCATCACAATGCTCCAGAATTCTTGTCATCACAAGGTTCCATGACCGTGTCATCACAATGCTCCATAATTATTGTCATCAAAATGTTCCATGACCGTGTCATCACAATGCTCCAGAATTCTTGTCATCACAATGTTCCATGACCATGTCATCACAATGCTCCAGAATTCTTGTCACCACAATGCTCCAGAATTCTTTTCATCACAATGTTCCATGACCGTGTCATCACAATGCTCCAGAATTCTTGTCATCACAATGCTCCAGAATTCTTGTCATCACAATGTTCCATGACATTGTCATCACAATGCTCCATGGCCCTGGTCATCACAATGCTCCAGATTGCTTTTCATCACAAAGTTCCATGACCGTCTCATCACAATGCTCCATGGCCCTTGTCATCACACTGCTCCAGAATTCTTGTCATCACAATGTTCCATGACCGTGTCATCACAATGCTCCATAATTCTTGTCATCACAATGTTCCATGACCGTGTCATCACAATGCTCCATAATTCTTGTCATCACAATATTCCATGACCGTGTCATCACAATGCTCCATGGCCCTTGTCATCACAATGCTCCAGAATTCTTGTCATCACAATGTTCCATGACCATGTCATCACAATTCTCCATGGCACTTGAAATCACAATGCTTCAGAATTCTTGTCATCACAATGTTCCATGACCGTGTCATCACAATGCTCCATGGCCCTTGTCATCACAATGCTCCAGAATTCTTGTCATCACAATGTTCCATGACCGTGTCATCACAATGCTCCATGGCCCTGGTCATCATATTGCTCCAGATTGCTTGTCATCACAAAGTTCCATGACCGTGTCATCACAATGCACCATGGCCCTTGTCATCAGAATGCTCCAGAATTCTTGTCATCACAATGTTCCATGACCGTGTCATCACAATGTTCCATGATCCTTGTCATCACAATGCTCCAGAATTCTTGTCATCACAATGTTCCATGACCGTGTCATCACAATGCTCCATGGCCCTTTTCATCACAATGCTCCAGATTTCTTGTCATCACAATGTTCCATGACCATGTCATCACAATGCTCCATGGCCCTTGTCATCACAATGCTCCAGAATTCTTGTCATCACAATGTTCCATGACCGTGTCATCACAATGCTCCATAATTCTTGTCATCACAATGTTCCATGACCGTGTCATCACAATGCTACATGACCCTGGTCATCACAGTTCTCCATGACCTTTGTCATCACAATGCTCTATATAGTTTTTCATGACAATTCTAAATGACCACTTTAATCATTTTGCTTGCTGACCATTTTCATCACATTTCTCTATTGTCATTACAATTCCCCATGTCCCCATTCTTCACAATGCTCCATGATGCCTGTCATCACAATGCTCAATGGCTTTTGTTATCACAATGCTCCAGGACCAGTTTCATCACAATACTCCATCCCCCTTGTCAACACGGTGCACAATGAAACCTCTCATTACAATGCTCCATGACACTTGTCATCACAATGCTCCATGGCCCTTGTGTTCACAATGCTCCAGAATTCTTGTCATCACCATGTTCCATGACCATGTCATCACAATTCTCCATGGCCCTTGTCATCACAATGCTCCATGGCCCTTGTCATCACAATGCTCCATAATTCGTGTCATCACAATGTTCCATGACCGTGTCATCACAATGCTCCATAATTCTTGTCATCACAATGTTCCATGAACGTGTCATCACAATGCTCCATAATTCTTGTCATCACAATATTCCATGACCGTGTCATCACAATGCTCCATGGCTCTTGTCATCACAATGCTCCAGAATTCTTGTCATCACAATGTTCCATGACCATGTCATCACAATTCACCATGGCACTTGAAATCACAATGCTCCAGAATTCTTGTCATCACAATGTTCCATGACCGTGTCATCACAATGCTCCATGGCCCTTGTCATCACAATGCTCCAGAATTCTTGTCATCACAATGTTCGATGACCATGTCATCACAATGCTTCATGGCCCTTGTCATCACAATGCTCCAGAATTCTTGTCATCACAATGTTCCATGACCGTGTCATTACAATGCTCCAGAATTCTTGTCATCACAATGCTCCAGAATTCTTGTCATCTCAATGTTCCATGACCGTGTCATCACAATGCTCCATGGCCCTTGTCATCACAATGCTCCAGAATTCTTGTCATCACAATCTTCCATGACCGTGTCATCACAATGCTTCATGGCCCTTGTCATCACAATGCTCCAGAATTCTTGTCATCACAATGTTCCATGACCGTGTCATCACAATGCTCCATAATTCTTGTCATCAAAATGTTCCATGACCGTGTCATCACAATGCTCCAGAATTCTTGTCATCACAATGTTCCATGACCGTGTCATCACAATGTTCCAGAATTCTTGTCATCACAATGCTCCAGAATTCTTGTCATCACAATGTTCCATGACCGTGTCATCACAATGCTCCAGAATTCTTGTCATCACAATGCTCCAGAATTCTTGTCATCACAATGTTCCATGACATTGTCATCACAATGCTCCATGGCCCTGGTCATCACAATGCTCCAGATTGCTTTTCATCACAAAGTTCCATGACCGTCTCATCACAATGCTCCATGGCCCTTGTCATCACACTGCTCCAGAATTCTTGTCATCACAATGTTCCATGACCGTGTCATCACAATGCTCCATAATTCTTGTCATCACAATGTTCCATGACCGTGTCATCACAATGCTCCATAATTCTTGTCATCACAATATTCCATGACCGAGTCATCACAATGCTCCATGGCCCTTGTCATCACAATGCTCCAGAATTCTTGTCATCACAATGTTCCATGACCATGTCATCACAATTCTCCATGGCACTTGAAATCACAATGCTTCAGAATTCTTGTCATCACAATGTTCCATGACCGTGTCATCACAATGCTCCATGGCCCTTGTCATCACAATGCTCCAGAATTCTTGTCATCACAATGTTCCATGACCGTGTCATCACAATGCTCCATGGCCCTGGTCATCATTTTGCTCCAGATTGCTTGTCATCACAAAGTTCCATGACCGTGTCATCACAATGCACCATGGCCCTTGTCATCAGAATGCTCCAGAATTCTTGTCATCACAATGTTCCATGACCGTGTCATCACAATGTTCCATGATCCTTGTCATCACAATGCTCCAGAATTCTTGTCATCACAATGTTCCATGACCGTGTCATCACAATGCTCCATGGCCCTTTTCATCACAATGCTCCAGATTTCTTGTCATCACAATGTTCCATGACCATGTCATCACAATGCTCCATGGCCCTTGTCATCACAATGCTCCAGAATTCTTGTCATCACAATGTTCCATGACCGTGTCATCACAATGCTCCATAATTCTTGTCATCACAATGTTCCATGACCGTGTCATCACAATGCTACATGACCCTGGTCATCACAGTTCTCCATGACCTTTGTCATCACAATGCTCTATATAGTTTTTCATGACAATTCTAAATGACCACTTTAATCATTTTGCTTGCTGACCATTTTCATCACATTTCTCTATTGTCATTACAATTCCCCATGTCCCCATTCTTCACAATGCTCCATGATGCCTGTCATCACAATGCTCAATGGCTTTTGTTATCACAATGCTCCAGGACCAGTTTCATCACAATACTCCATCCCCCTTGTCAACACGGTGCACAATGAAACCTCTCATTACAATGCTCCATGACACTTGTCATCACAATGCTCCATGGCCCTTGTGTTCACAATGCTCCAGAATTCTTGTCATCACCATGTTCCATGACCATGTCATCACAATTCTCCATGGCCCTTGTCATCACAATGCTCCATGGCCCTTGTCATCACAATGCTCCATAATTCGTGTCATCACAATGTTCCATGACCGTGTCATCACAATGCTCCATAATTCTTGTCATCACAATGTTCCATGAACGTGTCATCACAATGCTCCATAATTCTTGTCATCACAATATTCCATGACCGTGTCATCACAATGCTCCATGGCTCTTGTCATCACAATGCTCCAGAATTCTTGTCATCACAATGTTCCATGACCATGTCATCACAATTCTCCATGGCACTTGAAATCACAATGCTCCAGAATTCTTGTCATCACAATGTTCCATGACCGTGTCATCACAATGCTCCATGGCCCTTGTCATCACAATGCTCCAGAATTCTTGTCATCACTATGTTCCATGACCGTGTCATCACAATGCTCCATGGCCCTTGTCATCACAATGCTCCAGATTTCTTGTCATCACAATGTTCCATGACCGTGTCATCACAATGCTCCATAATTCTTGTCATCAAAATGTTCCATGACAGTGTCATCACAATGCTCCAGAATTCTTGTCATCACAATGTTCCATGACCGTGTCATTACAATGCTCCAGAATTCTTGTCATCACAATGCTCCAGAATTCTTGTCATCTCAATGTTCCATGACCGTGTCATCACAATGCTCCATGGCCCTTGTCATCACAATGCTCCAGAATTCTTGTCATCACAATCTTCCATGACCGTGTCATCACAATGCTTCATGGCCCGTGTCATCACAATGCTCCAGAATTCTTGTCATCACAATGTTCCATGACCGTGTCATCACAATGCTCCATAATTCTTGTCATCAAAATGTTCCATGACCGTGTCATCACAATGCTCCAGAATTCTTGTCATCACAATGTTCCATGACCGTGTCATCACAATGTTCCAGAATTCTTGTCATCACAATGCTCCAGAATTCTTGTCATCACAATGTTCCATGACCGTGTCATCACAATGCTCCAGAATTCTTGTCATCACAATGCTCCAGAATTCTTGTCATCACAATGTTCCATGACATTGTCATCACAATGCTCCATGGCCCTGGTCATCACAATGCTCCAGATTGCTTTTCATCACAAAGTTCCATGACCGTCTCATCACAATGCTCCATGGCCCTTGTCATCACACTGCTCCAGAATTCTTGTCATCACAATGTTCCATGACCGTGTCATCACAATGCTCCATAATTCTTGTCATCACAATGTTCCATGACCGTGTCATCACAATGCTCCATAATTCTTGTCATCACAATATTCCATGACCGAGTCATCACAATGCTCCATGGCCCTTGTCATCACAATGCTCCAGAATTCTTGTCATCACAATGTTCCATGACCATGTCATCACAATTCTCCATGGCACTTGAAATCACAATGCTTCAGAATTCTTGTCATCACAATGTTCCATGACCGTGTCATCACAATGCTCCATGGCCCTTGTCATCACAATGCTCCAGAATTCTTGTCATCACAATGTTCCATGACCGTGTCATCACAATGCTCCATGGCCCTGGTCATCATTTTGCTCCAGATTGCTTGTCATCACAAAGTTCCATGACCGTGTCATCACAATGCACCATGGCCCTTGTCATCAGAATGCTCCAGAATTCTTGTCATCACAATGTTCCATGACCGTGTCATCACAATGTTCCATGATCCTTGTCATCACAATGCTCCAGAATTCTTGTCATCACAATGTTCCATGACCGTGTCATCACAATGCTCCATGGCCCTTTTCATCACAATGCTCCAGATTTCTTGTCATCACAATGTTCCATGACCATGTCATCACAATGCTCCATGGCCCTTGTCATCACAATGCTCCAGAATTCTTGTCATCACAATGTTCCATGACCGTGTCATCACAATGCTCCATAATTCTTGTCATCACAATGTTCCATGACCGTGTCATCACAATGCTACATGACCCTGGTCATCACAGTTCTCCATGACCTTTGTCATCACAATGCTCTATATAGTTTTTCATGACAATTCTAAATGACCACTTTAATCATTTTGCTTGCTGACCATTTTCATCACATTTCTCTATTGTCATTACAATTCCCCATGTCCCCATTCTTCACAATGCTCCATGATGCCTGTCATCACAATGCTCAATGGCTTTTGTTATCACAATGCTCCAGGACCAGTTTCATCACAATACTCCATCCCCCTTGTCAACACGGTGCACAATGAAACCTCTCATTACAATGCTCCATGACACTTGTCATCACAATGCTCCATGGCCCTTGTGTTCACAATGCTCCAGAATTCTTGTCATCACCATGTTCCATGACCATGTCATCACAATTCTCCATGGCCCTTGTCATCACAATGCTCCATGGCCCTTGTCATCACAATGCTCCATAATTCGTGTCATCACAATGTTCCATGACCGTGTCATCACAATGCTCCATAATTCTTGTCATCACAATGTTCCATGAACGTGTCATCACAATGCTCCATAATTCTTGTCATCACAATATTCCATGACCGTGTCATCACAATGCTCCATGGCTCTTGTCATCACAATGCTCCAGAATTCTTGTCATCACAATGTTCCATGACCATGTCATCACAATTCTCCATGGCACTTGAAATCACAATGCTCCAGAATTCTTGTCATCACAATGTTCCATGACCGTGTCATCACAATGCTCCATGGCCCTTGTCATCACAATGCTCCAGAATTCTTGTCATCACAATGTTCCATGACCGTGTCATCACAATGCTCCATGGCCCTGGTCATCACAATGCTCCAGATTGCTTGTCATCACAAAGTTCCATGACCGTGTCATCACAATGCACCATGGCCCTTGTCATCAGAATGCTCCAGAATTCTTGTCATCACAATGTTCCATGACCGTGTCATCACAATGTTCCATGGTCCTTGTCATCACAATGCTCCAGAATTCTTGTTATCACAATGTTCCATGACCGTGTCATCACAATGCTCCATGGCCCTTTTCATCACAATGCTCCAGATTTCTTGTCATCACAATGTTCCATGACCGTGTCATCACAATGCTCCAGAATTCTTGTCATCACAATGTTCCATGACCGTGTCATCACAATGCTCCAGAATTCTTGTCATCACAATGTTCCATGACCATGTCATCACAATGCTCCATGGCCCTTGTCATCACAATGCTCCAGAATTCTTGTCATCACAATGTTCCATGACCGTGTCATCACAATGCTCCATAATTCTTGTCATCACAATGTTCCATTACCGTGTCATCACAATGCTACATGACCCTGGTCATCACAGTTCTCCATGACCTTTGTCATCACAATGCTCTATATAGTTTTTCATGACAATTCTAAATGACCACTTTAATCATTTTGCTTGCTGACCATTTTCATCACATTTCTCTATTGTCATTACAATTCCCCATGTCCCCATTCTTCACAATGCTCCATGATGCCTGTCATCACAATGCTCAATGGCTTTTGTTATCACAATGCTCCAGGACCAGTTTCATCACAATACTCCATCCCCCTTGTCATCACGGTGCACAATGAAACCTCTCATTACAATGCTCCATGACACTTGTCATCACAATGCTCCATGGCCCTTGTGTTCACAATGCTCCAGAATTCTTGTCATCACCATGATCCATGACCATGTCATCACAATTCTCCATGGCCCTTGTCATCACAATGCTCCATGGCCCTTGTCATCACAATGCTCCATAATTCGTGTCATCACAATGTTCCATGACCGTGTCATCACAATGCTCCATAATTCTTGTCATCACAATGTTCCATGAACGTGTCATCACAATGCTCCATAATTCTTGTCATCACAATATTCCATGACCGTGTCATCACAATGCTCCATGGCCCTTGTCATCACAATGCTCCAGAATTCTTGTCATCACAATGTTCCATGACCATGTCATCACAATTCTCCATGGCATTTGAAATCACAATGCTCCAGAATTCTTGTCATCACAATGTTCCATGACCGTGTCATCACAATGCTCCATGGCCCTTGTCATCACAATGCTCCAGAATTCTTGTCATCACAATGTTCCATGACCGTGTCATCACAATGCTCCATGGCCCTGGTCATCACAATGCTCCAGATTGCTTGTCATCACAAAGTTCCATGACCGTGTCATCACAATGCACCATGGCCCTTGTCATCAGAATGCTCCAGAATTCTTGTCATCACAATGTTCCATGACCGTGTCATCACAATGTTCCATGGTCCTTGTCATCACAATGCTCCAGAATTCTTGTTATCACAATGTTCCATGACCGTGTCATCACAATGCTCCATGGCCCTTTTCATCACAATGCTCCAGATTTCTTGTCATCACAATGTTCCATGACCGTGTCATCACAATGCTCCAGAATTCTTGTCATCACAATGTTCCATGACCGTGTCATCACAATGCTCCAGAATTCTTGTCATCACAATGTTCCATGACCATGTCATCACAATGCTCCATGGCCCTTGTCATCACAATGCTCCAGAATTCTTGTCATCACAATGTTCCATGACCGTGTCATCACAATGCTCCATAATTCTTGTCATCACAATGTTCCATTACCGTGTCATCACAATGCTACATGACCCTGGTCATCACAGTTCTCCATGACCTTTGTCATCACAATGCTCTATATAGTTTTTCATGACAATTCTAAATGACCACTTTAATCATTTTGCTTGCTGACCATTTTCATCACATTTCTCTATTGTCATTACAATTCCCCATGTCCCCATTCTTCACAATGCTCCATGATGCCTGTCATCACAATGCTCAATGGCTTTTGTTATCACAATGCTCCAGGACCAGTTTCATCACAATACTCCATCCCCCTTGTCATCACGGTGCACAATGAAACCTCTCATTACAATGCTCCATGACACTTGTCATCACAATGCTCCATGGCCCTTGTGTTCACAATGCTCCAGAATTCTTGTCATCACCATGTTCCATGACCATGTCATCACAATTCTCCATGGCCCTTGTCATCACAATGCTCCATGGCCCTTGTCATCACAATGCTCCATAATTCGTGTCATCACAATGTTCCATGACCGTGTCATCACAATGCTCCATAATTCTTGTCATCACAATGTTCCATGAACGTGTCATCACAATGCTCCAAAATTCTTGTCATCACAATATTCCATGACCGTGTCATCACAATGCTCCATGGCCCTTGTCATCACAATGCTCCAGAATTCTTGTCATCACAATGTTCCATGACCATGTCATCACAATTCTCCATGGCACTTGAAATCACAATGCTCCAGAATTCTTGTCATCACAATGTTCCATGACCGTGTCATCACAATGCTCCATGGCCCTTGTCATCACAATGCTCCAGAATTCTTGTCATCACAATGTTCCATGACCGTGTCATCACAATGCTCCATGGCCCTGGTCATCACAATGCTCCAGATTGCTTGTCATCACAAAGTTCCATGACCGTGTCATCACAATGCACCATGGCCCTTGTCATCAGAATGCTCCAGAATTCTTGTCATCACAATGTTCCATGACCGTGTCATCACAATGTTCCATGGTCCTTGTCATCACAATGCTCCAGAATTCTTGTTATCACAATGTTCCATGACCGTGTCATCACAATGCTCCATGGCCCTTTTCATCACAATGCTCCAGATTTCTTGTCATCACAATGTTCCATGACCGTGTCATCACAATGCTCCAGAATTCTTGTCATCACAATGTTCCATGACCGTGTCATCACAATGCTCCAGAATTCTTGTCATCACAATGTTCCATGACCATGTCATCACAATGCTCCATGGCCCTTGTCATCACAATGCTCCAGAATTCTTGTCATCACAATGTTCCATGACCGTGTCATCACAATGCTCCATAATTCTTGTCATCACAATGTTCCATTACCGTGTCATCACAATGCTACATGACCCTGGTCCTCACAGTTCTCCATGACCTTTGTCATCACAATGCTCTATATAGTTTTTCATGACAATTCTAAATGACCACTTTAATCATTTTGCTTGCTGACCATTTTCATCACATTTCTCTATTGTCATTACAATTCCCCATGTCCCCATTCTTCACAATGCTCCATGATGCCTGTCATCACAATGCTCAATGGCTTTTGTTATCACAATGCTCCAGGACCAGTTTCATCACAATACTCCATCCCCCTTGTCATCACGGTGCACAATGAAACCTCTCATTACAATGCTCCATGACACTTGTCATCACAATGCTCCATGGCCCTTGTGTTCACAATGCTCCAGAATTCTTGTCATCACCATGTTCCATGACCATGTCATCACAATTCTCCATGGCCCTTGTCATCACAATGCTCCATGGCCATTGTCATCACAATGCTCCATAATTCGTGTCATCACAATGTTCCATGACCGTGTCATCACAATGCTCCATAATTCTTGTCATCACAATGTTCCATGAACGTGTCATCACAATGCTCCATAATTCTTGTCATCACAATATTCCATGACCGTGTCATCACAATGCTCCATGGCCCTTGTCATCACAATGCTCCAGAATTCTTGTCATCACAATGTTCCATGACCATGTCATCACAATTCTCCATGGCACTTGAAATCACAATGCTCCAGAATTCTTGTCATCACAATGTTCCATGACCGTGTCATCACAATGCTCCATGGCCCTTGTCATCACAATGCTCCAGAATTCTTGTCATCACAATGTTCCATGACCGTGTCATCACAATGCTCCATGGCCCTGGTCATCACAATGCTCCAGATTGCTTGTCATCACAAAGTTCCATGACCGTGTCATCACAATGCACCATGGCCCTTGTCATCAGAATGCTCCAGAATTCTTGTCATCACAATGTTCCATGACCGTGTCATCACAATTCTCCATGGTCCTTGTCATCACAATGCTCCAGAATTCTTGTCATCACAATGTTCCATGACCGTGTCATCACAATGCTCCATGGCCCTTTTCATCACAATGCTCCAGATTTCTTGTCATCACAATGTTCCATGACCGTGTCATCACAATGCTCCAGAATTCTTGTCATCACAATGTTCCATGACTGTGTCATCACAATGCTCCAGAATTCTTGTCATCACAGTGTTCCATGACCGTGTCATCACAATGCTCCATGGCCCTTGTAATCACAATGCTCCAGAATTCTTGTCATCACAAGGTTCCATGACCGTGTCATCACAATGCTCCATAATTCTTGTCATCAAAATGTTCCATGACCGTGTCATCACAATGTTCGCTGACCATGTCATCACAATGCTCCAGAATTCTTGTCATCACAATGCTCCAGAATTCTTGTCATCACAATGTTCCATGACCGTGTCATCACAATGCTCCAGAATTCTTGTCATCACAATGCTCCAGAATTCTTGTCATCACAATGTTCCATGACCGTGTCATCACAATGCACCATGGCCCTTGTCATCACAATGCTCCAGAATTCTTGTCATCACAATGTTCCATGACCGTGTCATCACAATGCTCCATGGTCGTTGTCATCACAATGCTCCAGAATCCTTGTCATCACAATGTTCCATGACCGTGTCATCACAATGCTCCATGGCCCTTGTCATCACAATGCACCAGATTTCTTGTCATCACAATGTTCCATGACCGTGTCATCACAATGCTCCAAAATTCTTGTCATCACAATGTTCCATGACCGTGTCATCACAATGCTCCAGAATTCTTGTCATCACAATGTTCTATGACTGTGTCATCACAATGCTCCATGGCCCTTGTCATCACAATGCTCCAGAATTCTTGTCATCACAATGTTCCATGACCATGTCATCACAATTCTCCATGGCCCTTGTCATCACAATGCTCCAGAGTACTTGTCATCACAATGTTCCATGACCGTGTCATCACAATGCTCCATGGCCCTTGTCATCACAATGCTCCAGAATTCTTGTCATCACAATGTTCCATGACCGTGTCATCACAATGCTCCATGGCCCTGGTCATCACAATGCTCCAGATTGCTTGTCATCACAAAGTTCCATGACCGTGTCATCACAATGCACCATGGCCCTTGTCATCACAATGCTCCAGAATTCTTGTCATCACAATGTTCCATGACCGTGTCATCACAATGCTCCATGGTCCTTGTCATCACAATGCTCCAGAATCCTTTTCATCACAATGTTCCATGAACGTGTCATCACAATGCTCCATGGCCCTTGTCATCACAATGCACCAGATTTCTTGTCATCACAATGTTCCATGACCGTGTCATCACAATGCTCCAGAATTCTTGTCATCACAATGCTCCAGAATTCTTGTCATCACAATGTTCCATGACCGTGTCATCACAATGCTCCATGGCCCTTGTCATCACAATGCTCCAGAATTCTTGTCATCACAATGTTCCATGACCGTGTCATGACAATGCACCATGGCCCTTGTCATCACAATGCTCCAGAATTCTTGTCATCACAATGTTCCATGACCGTGTCATCACAATGCTCCATGGCCCTTGTCATCACAATGCTCCAGAATTCTTGTCATCACAATGTTCCATGACCGTGTCATCACAATGCTCCATAATTCTTGTCATCACAATGTTCCATTACCGTGTCATCACAATGCTACATGACCCTGGTCATCACAGTTCTCCATGACCTTTGTCATCACAATGCTCTATATAGTTTTTCATGACAATTCTAAATGACCACTTTAATCATTTTGCTTGCTGACCATTTTCATCACATTTCTCTATTGTCATTACAATTCCCCATGTCCCCATTCTTCACAATGCTCCATGATGCCTGTCATCACAATGCTCAATGGCTTTTGTTATCACAATGCTCCAGGACCAGTTTCATCACAATACTCCATCCCCCTTGTCATCACGGTGCACAATGAAACCTCTCATTACAATGCTCCATGACACTTGTCATCACAGTGCTCCATGGCCCTTGTGTTCACAATGCTCCAGAATTCTTGTCATCACCATGTTCCATGACCATGTCATCACAATTCTCCATGGCCCTTGTCATCACAATGCTCCATGGCCCTTGTCATCACAATGCTCCATAATTCGTGTCATCACAATGTTCCATGACCGTGTCATCACAATGCTCCATAATTCTTGTCATCACAATGTTCCATGAACGTGTCATCACAATGCTCCATAATTCTTGTCATCACAATATTCCATGACCGTGTCATCACAATGCTCCATGGCCCTTGTCATCACAATGCTCCAGAATTCTTGTCATCACAATGTTCCATGACCATGTCATCACAATTCTCCATGGCACTTGAAATCACAATGCTCCAGAATTCTTGTCATCACAATGTTCCATGACCGTGTCATCACAATGCTCCATGGCCCTTGTCATCACAATGCTCCAGAATTCTTGTCATCACAATGTTCCATGACCGTGTCATCACAATGCTCCATGGCCCTGGTCATCACAATGCTCCAGATTGCTTGTCATCACAAAGTTCCATGACCGTGTCATCACAATGCACCATGGCCCTTGTCATCAGAATGCTCCAGAATTCTTGTCATCACAATGTTCCATGACCGTGTCATCACAATGTTCCATGGTCCTTGTCATCACAATGCTCCAGAATTCTTGTTATCACAATGTTCCATGACCGTGTCATCACAATGCTCCATGGCCCTTTTCATCACAATGCTCCAGATTTCTTGTCATCACAATGTTCCATGACCGTGTCATCACAATGCTCCAGAATTCTTGTCATCACAATGTTCCATGACCGTGTCATCACAATGCTCCAGAATTCTTGTCATCACAATGTTCCATGACCATGTCATCACAATGCTCCATGGCCCTTGTCATCACAATGCTCCCGAATTCTTGTCATCACAATGTTCCATGACCGTGTCATCACAATGCTCCATAATTCTTGTCATCACAATGTTCCATTACCGTGTCATCACAATGCTACATGACCCTGGTCATCACAGTTCTCCATGACCTTTGTCATCACAATGCTCTATATAGTTTTTCATGACAATTCTAAATGACCACTTTAATCATTTTGCTTGCTGACCATTTTCATCACATTTCTCTATTGTCATTACAATTCCCCATGTCCCCATTCTTCACAATGCTCCATGATGCCTGTCATCACAATGCTCAATGGCTTTTGTTATCACAATGCTCCAGGACCAGTTTCATCACAATACTCCATCCCCCTTGTCATCACGGTGCACAATGAAACCTCTCATTACAATGCTCCATGACACTTGTCATCACAATGCTCCATGGCCCTTGTGTTCACAATGCTCCAGAATTCTTGTCATCACCATGTTCCATGACCATGTCATCACAATTCTCCATGGCCCTTGTCATCACAATGCTCCATAATTCGTGTCATCACAATGTTCCATGACCGTGTCATCACAATGCTCCATAATTCTTGTCATCAGAATGTTCCATGACCGTGTCATCACAATGCTCCATAATTCTTGTCATCACAATATTCCATGACCGTGTCATCACAATGCTCCATGGCCCTTGTCATCACAATGCTCCAGAATTCTTGTCATCACAATGTTCCATGACCATGTCATCACAATTCTCCATGGCACTTGAAATCACAATGCTCCAGAATTCTTGTCATCACAATGTTCCATGACCGTGTCATCACAATGCTCCATGGCCCTTGTCATCACAATGCTCCAGAATTCTTGTCATCACAATGTTCCATGACCGTGTCATCACAATGCTCCATAATTCTTGTCATCACAATGTTCCATTACCGTGTCATCACAATGCTACATGACCCTGGTCATCACAGTTCTCCATGACCTTTGTCATCACAATGCTCTATATAGTTTTTCATGACAATTCTAAATGACCACTTTAATCATTTTGCTTGCTGACCATTTTCATCACATTTCTCTATTGTCATTACAATTCCCCATGTCCACATTCTTCACAATGCTCCATGATGCCTGTCATCACAATGCTCAATGGCTTTTGTTATCACAATGCTCCAGGACCAGTTTCATCACAATACTCCATCCCCCTTGTCATCACGGTGCACAATGAAACCTCTCATTACAATGCTCCATGACACTTGTCATCACAATGCTCCATGGCCCTTGTGTTCACAATGCTCCAGAATTCTTGTCATCACCATGTTCCATGACCATGTCATCACAATTCTCCATGGCCCTTGTCATCACAATGCTCCATGGCCCTTGTCATCACAATGCTCCATAATTCGTGTCATCACAATGTTCCATGACCGTGTCATCACAATGCTCCATAATTCTTGTCATCACAATGTTCCATGAACGTGTCATCACAATGCTCCATAATTCTTGTCATCACAATATTCCATGACCGTGTCATCACAATGCTCCATGGCCCTTTTCATCACAATGCTCCAGATTTCTTGTCATCACAATGTTCCATGACCATGTCATCACAATTCTCCATGGCACTTGAAATCACAATGCTCCAGAATTCTTGTCATCACAATGTTCCATGACCGTGTCATCACAATGCTCCATGGCCCTTGTCATCACAATGCTCCAGAATTCTTGTCATCACAATGTTCCATGACCGTGTCATCACAATGCTCCATGGCCCTGGTCATCACAATGCTCCAGATTGCTTGTCATCACAAAGTTCCATGACCGTGTCATCACAATGCACCATGGCCCTTGTCATCAGAATGCTCCAGAATTCTTGTCATCACAATGTTCCATGACCGTGTCATCACAATGTTCCATGGTCCTTGTCATCACAATGCTCCAGAATTCTTGTTATCACAATGTTCCATGACCGTGTCATCACAATGCTCCATGGCCCTTTTCATCACAATGCTCAAGATTTCTTGTCATCACAATGTTCCATGACCGTGTCATCACAATGCTCCAGAATTCTTGTCATCACAATGTTCCATGACCGTGTCATCACAATGCTCCAGAATTCTTGTCATCACAATGTTCCATGACCATGTCATCACAATGCTCCATGGCCCTTGTCATCACAATGCTCCAGAATTCTTGTCATCACAATGTTCCATGACCGTGTCATCACAATTCTCCATGGCACTTGAAATCACAATGCTTCAGAATTCTTGTCATCACAATGTTCCATGACCATGTCATCACAATTCTCCATGGCACTTGAAATCACAATGCTTCAGAATTCTTGTCATCACAATGTTCCATGACCGTGTCATCACAATGCTCCATGGCCCTTGTCATCACAATGCTCCAGAATTCTTGTCATCACAATGTTCCATGACCGTGTCATCACAATGCTCCATGGCCCTGGTCATCATAATGCTCCAGATTGCTTGTCATCACAAAGTTCCATGACCGTGTCATCACAATGCACCATGGCCCTTGTCATCAGAATGCTCCAGAATTCTTGTCATCACAATGTTCCATGACCGTGTCATCACAATGTTCCATGGTCCTTGTCATCACAATGCTCCAGAATTCTTGTCATCACAATGTTCCATGACCGTGTCATCACAATGCTCCATGGCCCTTTTCATCACAATGCTCCAGATTTCTTGTCATCACAATGTTCCATGACCGTGTCATCACAATGCTCCAGAATTCTTGTCATCACAATGTTCCATGACCGTGTCATCACAATGCTCCAGAATTCTTGTCATCACAATGTTCCATGACCATGTCATCACAATGCTCCATGGCCCTTGTCATCACAATGCTCCAGAATTCTTGTCATCACAATGTTCCATGACCGTGTCATCACAATGCTCCATAATTCTTGTCATCACAATGTTCCATTACCGTGTCATCACAATGCTACATGACCCTGGTCATCACAGTTCTCCATGACCTTTGTCATCACAATGCTCTATATAGTTTTTCATGACAATTCTAAATGACCACTTTAATCATTTTGCTTGCTGACCATTTTCATCACATTTCTCTATTGTCATTACAATTCCCCATGTCCCCATTCTTCACAATGCTCCATGATGCCTGTCATCACAATGCTCAATGGCTTTTGTTATCACAATGCTCCAGGACCAGTTTCATCACAATACTCCATCCCCCTTGTCATCACGGTGCACAATGAAACCTCTCATTACAATGCTCCATGACACTTGTCATCACAATGCTCCATGGCCCTTGTGTTCACAATGCTCCAGAATTCTTGTCATCACCATGTTCCATGACCATGTCATCACAATTCTCCATGGCCCTTGTCATCACAATGCTCCATGGCCCTTGTCATCACAATGCTCCATAATTCGTGTCATCACAATGTTCCATGACTGTGTCATCACAATGCTCCATAATTCTTGTCATCACAATGTTCCATGAACGTGTCATCACAATGCTCCAGAATTCTTGTCATCACAATATTCCATGACCGTGTCATCACAATGCTCCATGGCCCTTGTCATCACAATGCTCCAGAATTCTTGTCATCACAATGTTCCATGACCATGTCATCACAATTCTCCATGGCACTTGAAATCACAATGCTCCAGAATTCTTGTCATCACAATGTTCCATGACCGTGTCATCACAATGCTCCATGGCCCTTGTCATCACAATGCTCCAGAATTCTTGTCATCACAATGTTCCATGACCGTGTCATCACAATGCTCCATGGCCCTTTTCATCACAATGCTCCAGATTTCTTGTCATCACAATGTTCCATGACCGTGTCATCACAATGCTCCAGAATTCTTGTCATCACAATGTTCCATGACCGTGTCATCACAATGCTCCAGAATTCTTGTCATCACAATGTTCCATGACCATGTCATCACAATGCTCCATGGCCCTTGTCATCACAATGCTCCAGAATTCTTGTCATCACAATGTTCCATGACCGTGTCATCACAATGCTCCATAATTCTTGTCATCACAATGTTCCATTACCGTGTCATCACAATGCTACATGACCCTGGTCATCACAGTTCTCCATGACCTTTGTCATCACAATGCTCTATATAGTTTTTCATGACAATTCTAAATGACCACTTTAATCATTTTGCTTGCTGACCATTTTCATCACATTTCTCTATTGTCATTACAATTCCCCATGTCCCCATTCTTCACAATGCTCCATGATGCCTGTCATCACAATGCTCAATGGCTTTTGTTATCACAATGCTCCAGGACCAGTTTCATCACAATACTCCATCCCCCTTGTCATCACGGTGCACAATGAAACCTCTCATTACAATGCTCCATGACACTTGTCATCACAATGCTCCATGGCCCTTGTGTTCACAATGCTCCAGAATTCTTGTCATCACCATGTTCCATGACCATGTCATCACAATTCTCCATGGCCCTTGTCATCACAATGCTCCATGGCCCTTGTCATCACAATGCTCCATAATTCGTGTCATCACAATGTTCCATGACCGTGTCATCACAATGCTCCATAATTCTTGTCATCACAATGTTCCATGAACGTGTCATCACAATGCTCCATAATTCTTGTCATCACAATATTCCATGACCGTGTCATCACAATGCTCCATGGCCCTTGTCATCACAATGCTCCAGAATTCTTGTCATCACAATGTTCCATGACCATGTCATCACAATTCTCCATGGCACTTGAAATCACAATGCTCCAGAATTCTTGTCATCACAATGTTCCATGACCGTGTCATCACAATGCTCCATGGCCCTTGTCATCACAATGCTCCAGAATTCTTGTCATCACAATGTTCCATGACCGTGTCATCACAATGCTCCATGGCCCTGGTCATCACAATGCTCCAGATTGCTTGTCATCACAAAGTTCCATGACCGTGTCATCACAATGCACCATGGCCCTTGTCATCAGAATGCTCCAGAATTCTTGTCATCACAATGTTCCATGACCGTGTCATCACAATGTTCCATGGTCCTTGTCATCACAATGCTCCAGAATTCTTGTTATCACAATGTTCCATGACCGTGTCATCACAATGCTCCATGGCCCTTTTCATCACAATGCTCCAGATTTCTTGTCATCACAATGTTCCATGACCGTGTCATCACAATGCTCCAGAATTCTTGTCATCACAATGTTCCATGACCGTGTCATCACAATGCTCCAGAATTCTTGTCATCACAATGTTCCATGACCATGTCATCACAATGCTCCATGGCCCTTGTCATCACAATGCTCCAGAATTCTTGTCATCACAATGTTCCATGACCGTGTCATCACAATTCTCCATGGCACTTGAAATCACAATGCTTCAGAATTCTTGTCATCACAATGTTCCATGACCATGTCATCACAATTCTCCATGGCACTTGAAATCACAATGCTTCAGAATTCTTGTCATCACAATGTTCCATGACCGTGTCATCACAATGCTCCATGGCCCTTGTCATCACAATGCTCCAGAATTCTTGTCATCACAATGTTCCATGACCGTGTCATCACAATGCTCCATGGCCCTGGTCATCATAATGCTCCAGATTGCTTGTCATCACAAAGTTCCATGACCGTGTCATCACAATGCACCATGGCCCTTGTCATCAGAATGCTCCAGAATTCTTGTCATCACAATGTTCCATGACCGTGTCATCACAATGTTCCATGGTCCTTGTCATCACAATGCTCCAGAATTCTTGTCATCACAATGTTCCATGACCGTGTCATCACAATGCTCCATGGCCCTTTTCATCACAATGCTCCAGATTTCTTGTCATCACAATGTTCCATGACCGTGTCATCACAATGCTCCAGAATTCTTGTCATCACAATGTTCCATGACCGTGTCATCACAATGCTCCATAATTCTTGTCATCACAATGTTCCATTACCGTGTCATCACAATGCTACATGACCCTGGTCATCACAGTTCTCCATGACCTTTGTCATCACAATGCTCTATATAGTTTTTCATGACAATTCTAAATGACCACTTTAATCATTTTGCTTGCTGACCATTTTCATCACATTTCTCTATTGTCATTACAATTCCCCATGTCCCCATTCTTCACAATGCTCCATGATGCCTGTCATCACAATGCTCAATGGCTTTTGTTATCACAATGCTCCAGGACCAGTTTCATCACAATACTCCATCCCCCTTGTCATCACGGTGCACAATGAAACCTCTCATTACAATGCTCCATGACACTTGTCATCACAATGCTCCATGGCCCTTGTGTTCACAATGCTCCAGAATTCTTGTCATCACCATGTTCCATGACCATGTCATCACAATTCTCCATGGCCCTTGTCATCACAATGCTCCATGGCCCTTGTCATCACAATGCTCCATAATTCGTGTCATCACAATGTTCCATGACCGTGTCATCACAATGCTCCATAATTCTTGTCATCACAATGTTCCATGAACGTGTCATCACAATGCTCCATAATTCTTGTCATCACAATATTCCATGACCGTGTCATCACAATGCTCCATGGCCCTTGTCATCACAATGCTCCAGAATTCTTGTCATCACAATGTTCCATGACCATGTCATCACAATTCTCCATGGCACTTGAAATCACAATGCTCCAGAATTCTTGTCATCACAATGTTCCATGACCGTGTCATCACAATGCTCCATGGCCCTTGTCATCACAATGCTCCAGAATTCTTGTCATCACAATGTTCCATGACCGTGTCATCACAATGCTCCATGGCCCTGGTCATCATAATGCTCCAGATTGCTTGTCATCACAAAGTTCCATGACCGTGTCATCACAATGCACCATGGCCCTTGTCATCAGAATGCTCCAGAATTCTTGTCATCACAATGTTCCATGACCGTGTCATCACAATGTTCCATGGTTCTTGTCATCACAATGCTCCAGAATTCTTGTCATCACAATGTTCCATGACCGTGTCATCACAATGCTCCATGGCCCTTTTCATCACAATGCTCCAGATTTCTTGTCATCACAATGTTCCATGACCGTGTCATCACAATGCTCCAGAATTCTTGTCATCACAATGTTCCATGACCGTGTCATCACAATGCTCCATAATTCTTGTCATCACAATGTTCCATTACCGTGTCATCACAATGCTACATGACCCTGGTCATCACAGTTCTCCATGACCTTTGTCATCACAATGCTCTATATAGTTTTTCATGACAATTCTAAATGACCACTTTAATCATTTTGCTTGCTGACCATTTTCATCACATTTCTCTATTGTCATTACAATTCCCCATGTCCCCATTCTTCACAATGCTCCATGATGCCTGTCATCACAATGCTCAATGGCTTTTGTTATCACAATGCTCCAGGACCAGTTTCATCACAATACTCCATCCCCCTTGTCATCACGGTGCACAATGAAACCTCTCATTACAATGCTCCATGACACTTGTCATCACAATGCTCCATGGCCCTTGTGTTCACAATGCTCCAGAATTCTTGTCATCACCATGTTCCATGACCATGTCATCACAATTCTCCATGGCCCTTGTCATCACAATGCTCCATGGCCCTTGTCATCACAATGCTCCATAATTCGTGTCATCACAATGTTCCATGACCGTGTCATCACAATGCTCCATAATTCTTGTCATCACAATGTTCCATGAACGTGTCATCACAATGCTCCATAATTCTTGTCATCACAATATTCCATGACCGTGTCATCACAATGCTCCATGGCCCTTGTCATCACAATGCTCCAGAATTCTTGTCATCACAATGTTCCATGACCATGTCATCACAATTCTCCATGGCACTTGAAATCACAATGCTCCAGAATTCTTGTCATCACAATGTTCCATGACCGTGTCATCACAATGCTCCATGGCCCTTCTCATCACAATGCTCCAGATTTCTTCTCATCACAATGTTCCATGACCGTGTCATCACAATGCTCCAGAATTCTTGTCATCACAATGTTCCATGACCGTGTCATCACAATGCTCCAGAATTCTTGTCATCACAATGTTCCATGACCATGTCATCACAATGCTCCATGGCCCTTGTCATCACAATGCTCCAGAATTCTTGTCATCACAATGTTCCATGACCGTGTCATCACAATTCTCCATGGCACTTGAAATCACAATGCTTCAGAATTCTTGTCATCACAATGTTCCATGACCATGTCATCACAATTCTCCATGGCACTTGAAATCACAATGCTCCAGAATTCTTGTCATCACAATGTTCCATGACCGTGTCATCACAATGCTCCATGGCCCTTGTCATCACAATGCTCCAGAATTCTTGTCATCACAATGTTCCATGACCGTGTCATCACAATGCTCCATGGCCCTGGTCATCATAATGCTCCAGATTGCTTGTCATCACAAAGTTCCATGACCGTGTCATCACAATGCACCATGGCCCTTGTCATCAGAATGCTCCAGAATTCTTGTCATCACAATGTTCCATGACCGTGTCATCACAATGTTCCATGGTCCTTGTCATCACAATGCTCCAGAATTCTTGTCATCACAATGTTCCATGACCGTGTCATCACAATGCTCCATGGCCCTTTTCATCACAATGCTCCAGATTTCTTGTCATCACAATGTTCCATGACCGTGTCATCACAATGCTCCAGAATTCTTATCATCACAATGTTCCATGACCGTGTCATCACAATGCTCCAGAATTCTTGTCATCACAATGTTCCATGACCATGTCATCACAATGCTCCATGGCCCTTGTCATCACAATGCTCCATAATTCTTGTCATCACAATGTTCCATTACCGTGTCATCACAATGCTACATGACCCTGGTCATCACAGTTCTCCATGACCTTTGTCATCACAATGCTCTATATAGTTTTTCATGACAATTCTAAATGACCACTTTAATCATTTTGCTTGCTGACCATTTTCATCACATTTCTCTATTGTCATTACAATTCCCCATGTCCCCATTCTTCACAATGCTCCATGATGCCTGTCATCACAATGCTCAATGGCTTTTGTTATCACAATGCTCCAGGACCAGTTTCATCACAATACTCCATCCCCCTTGTCATCACGGTGCACAATGAAACCTCTCATTACAATGCTCCATGACACTTGTCATCACAATGCTCCATGGCCCTTGTGTTCACAATGCTCCAGAATTCTTGTCATCACCATGTTCCATGACCATGTCATCACAATTCTCCATGGCCCTTGTCATCACAATGCTCCATGGCCCTTGTCATCACAATGCTCCATAATTCGTGTCATCACAATGTTCCATGACCGTGTCATCACAATGCTCCATAATTCTTGTCATCACAATGTTCCATGAACGTGTCATCACAATGCTCCATAATTCTTGTCATCACAATATTCCATGACCGTGTCATCACAATGCTCCATGGCCCTTGTCATCACAATGCTCCAGAATTCTTGTCATCACAATGTTCCATGACCATGTCATCACAATTCTCCATGGCACTTGAAATCACAATGCTCCAGAATTCTTGTCATCACAATGTTCCATGACCGTGTCATCACAATGCTCCATGGCCCTTGTCATCACAATGCTCCAGAATTCTTGTCATCACAATGTTCCATGACCGTGTCATCACAATGCTCCATGGCCCTGGTCATCACAATGCTCCAGATTGCTTGTCATCACAAAGTTCCATGACCGTGTCATCACAATGCACCATGGCCCTTGTCATCAGAATGCTCCAGAATTCTTGTCATCACAATGTTCCATGACCGTGTCATCACAATGTTCCATGGTCCTTGTCATCACAATGCTCCAGAATTCTTGTTATCACAATGTTCCATGACCGTGTCATCACAATGCTCCATGGCCCTTTTCATCACAATACTCCAGATTTCTTGTCATCACAATGTTCCATGACCGTGTCATCACAATGCTCCAGAATTCTTGTCATCACAATGTTCCATGACCGTGTCATCACAATGCTCCAGAATTCTTGTCATCACAATGTTCCATGACCATGTCATCACAATGCTCCATGGCCCTTGTCATCACAATGCTCCAGAATTCTTGTCATCACAATGTTCCATGACCGTGTCATCACAATGCTCCATAATTCTTGTCATCACAATGTTCCATTACCGTGTCATCACAATGCTACATGACCCTGGTCATCACAGTTCTCCATGACCTTTGTCATCACAATGCTCTATATAGTTTTTCATGACAATTCTAAATGACCACTTTAATCATTTTGCTTGCTGACCATTTTCATCACATTTCTCTATTGTCATTACAATTCCCCATGTCCCCATTCTTCACAATGCTCCATGATGCCTGTCATCACAATGCTCAATGGCTTTTGTTATCACAATGCTCCAGGACCAGTTTCATCACAATACTCCATCCCCCTTGTCATCACGGTGCACAATGAAACCTCTCATTACAATGCTCCATGACACTTGTCATCACAATGCTCCATGGCCCTTGTGTTCACAATGCTCCAGAATTCTTGTCATCACCATGTTCCATGACCATGTCATCACAATTCTCCATGGCCCTTGTCATCACAATGCTCCATGGCCCTTGTCATCACAATGCTCCAGAATTCTTGTCATCACAATGTTCCATGACCATGTCATCACAATTCTCCATGGCACTTGAAATCACAATGCTCCAGAATTCTTGTCATCACAATGTTCCATGACCGTGTCATCACAATGCTCCATGGCCCTTGTCATCACAATGCTCCAGAATTCTTGTCATCACAATGTTCCATGACCGTGTCATCACAATGCTCCATGGCCCTGGTCATCACAATGCTCCAGATTGCTTGTCATCACAAAGTTCCATGACCGTGTCATCACAATGCACCATGGCCCTTGTCATCAGAATGCTCCAGAATTCTTGTCATCACAATGTTCCATGACCGTGTCATCACAATTCTCCATGGTCCTTGTCATCACAATGCTCCAGAATTCTTGTCATCACAATGTTCTATGACCGTGTCATCACAATGCTCCATGGCCATTTTCATCACAATGCTCCAGATTTCTTGTCATCACAATGTTCCATGACCGTGTCATCACAATGCTCCAGAATTCTTGTCATCACAGTGTTCCATGACCGTGTCATCACAATGCTCCATGGCCCTGGTCATCATAATGCTCCAGATTGCTTGTCATCACAAAGTTCCATGACCGTGTCATCACAATGCACCATGGCCCTTGTCATCAGAATGCTCCAGAATTCTTGTCATCACAATGTTCCATGGTCCTTGTCATCACAATGCTCCAGAATTCTTGTCATCACAAAGTTCCATGACCGTGTCATCACAATGCTCCATGGCCCTTCTCATCACAATGCTCCAGATTTCTTGTCATCACAATGTTCCATGACCGTGTCATCACAATGCTCCAGAATTCTTGTCATCACAATGTTCCATGACCGTGTCATCACAATGCTCCAGAATTCTTGTCATCACAATGTTCCATGACCATGTCATCACAATGCTCCATGGCCCTTGTCATCACAATGCTCCAGAATTCTTGTCATCACAATGTTCCATGACCGTGTCATCACAATTCTCCATGGCACTTGAAATCACAATGCTTCAGAATTCTTGTCATCACAATGTTCCATGACCATGTCATCACAATTCTCCATGGCACTTGAAATCACAATGCTCCAGAATTCTTGTCATCACAATGTTCCATGACCGTATCATCACAATGCTCCATAATACTTGTCATCACAATGTTCCATGACCGTGTCATCACAATGCTACATGACACTGGTCATCACAGTTCTCCATGACCTTTGTCATCACAATGCTCTATATAGTTTTTCATGACAATTCTAAATGACCACTTTAATCATTTTGCTTGCTGACCATTTTCATCACATTTCTCTATTGTCATTACAATTCCCCATGTCCCCATTCTTCACAATGCTCCATGATGCCTGTCATCACAATGCTCAATGGCTTTTGTTATCACAATGCTCCAGGACCAGTTTCATCACAATACTCCATCCCCCTTGTCATCACGGTGCACAATGAAACCTCTCATTACAATGCTCCATGACACTTGTCATCACAATGCTCCATGGCCCTTGTGTTCACAATGCTCCAGAATTCTTGTCATCACCATGTTCCATGACCATGTCATCACAATTATCCATGGCCCTTGTCATCACAATGCTCCATGGCCCTTGTCATCACAATGCTCCAGAATTCTTGTCATCACAATGTTCCATGACCATGTCATCACAATTCTCCATGGCACTTGAAATCACAATGCTCCAGAATTCTTGTCATCACAATGTTCCATGACCGTGTCATCACAATGCTCCATGGCCCTTGTCATCACAATGCTCCAGAATTCTTGTCATCACAATGTTCCATGACCGTGTCATCACAATGCTCCATGGCCCTGGTCATCACAATGCTCCAGATTGCTTGTCATCACAAAGTTCCATGACCGTGTCATCACAATGCACCATGGCCCTTGTCATCAGAATGCTCCAGAATTCTTGTCATCACAATGTTCCATGACCGTGTCATCACAATTCTCCATGGTCCTTGTCATCACAATGCTCCAGAATTCTTGTCATCACAATGTTCTATGACCGTGTCATCACAATGCTCCATGGCCATTTTCATCACAATGCTCCAGATTTCTTGTCATCACAATGTTCCATGACCGTGTCATCACAATGCTCCAGAATTCTTGTCATCACAGTGTTCCATGACCGTGTCATCACAATGCTCCATGGCCCTGGTCATCATAATGCTCCAGATTGCTTGTCATCACAAAGTTCCATGACCGTGTCATCACAATGCACCATGGTCCTTGTCATCACAATGCTCCAGAATTCTTGTCATCACAAAGTTCCATGACCGTGTCATCACAATGCTCCATGGCCCTTCTCATCACAATGCTCCAGATTTCTTGTCATCACAATGTTCCATGACCGTGTCATCACAATGCTCCAGAATTCTTGTCATCACAATGTTCCATGACCGTGTCATCACAATGCTCCAGAATTCTTGTCATCACAATGTTCCATGACCATGTCATCACAATGCTCCATGGCCCTTGTCATCACAATGCTCCAGAATTCTTGTCATCACAATGTTCCATGACCGTGTCATCACAATTCTCCATGGCACTTGAAATCACAATGCTTCAGAATTCTTGTCATCACAATGTTCCATGACCATGTCATCACAATTCTCCATGGCAGTTGAAATCACAATGCTTCAGAATTCTTGTCATCACAATGTTCCATGACCGTGTCATCACAATGCTCCATGGCCCTTGTCATCACAATGCTCCAGAATTCTTGTCATCACAATGTTCCATGACCGTGTCATCACAATGCTCCATGGCCCTGGTCATCATAATGCTCCAGATTGCTTGTCATCACAAAGTTCCATGACCGTGTCATCACAATGCACCATGGCCCTTGTCATCACAATGCTCCATAATTCTTGTCATCACAATGTTCCATGACCGTGTCATCACAATGCTACATGACCCTGGTCATCACAGTTCTCCATGACCTTTGTCATCACAATGCTCTATATAGTTTTTCATGACAATTCTAAATGACCACTTTAATCATTTTGCTTGCTGACCATTTTCATCACATTTCTCTATTGTCATTACAATTCCCCATGTCCCCATTCTTCACAATGCTCCATGATGCCTGTCATCACAATGCTCAATGGCTTTTGTTATCACAATGCTCCAGGACCAGTTTCATCACAATACTCCATCCCCCTTGTCAACACGGTGCACAATGAAACCTCTCATTACAATGCTCCATGACACTTGTCATCACAATGCTCCATGGCCCTTGTGTTCACAATGCTCCAGAATTCTTGTCATCACCATGTTCCATGACCATGTCATCACAATTCTCCATGGCCCTTGTCATCACAATGCTCCATGGCCCTTGTCATCACAATGCTCCATAATTCGTGTCATCACAATGTTCCATGACCGTGTCATCACAATGCTCCATAATTCTTGTCATCACAATGTTCCATGAACGTGTCATCACAATGCTCCATAATTCTTGTCATCACAATATTCCATGACCGTGTCATCACAATGCTCCATGGCCCTTGTCATCACAATGCTCCAGAATTCTTGTCATCACAATGTTCCATGACCATGTCATCACAATTCTCCATGGCACTTGAAATCACAATGCTCCAGAATTCTTGTCATCACAATGTTCCATGACCGTGTCATCACAATGCTCCATGGCCCTTGTCATCACAATGCTCCAGAATTCTTGTCATCACAATGTTCCATGACCGTGTCATCACAATGCTCCATGGCCCTGGTCATCACAATGCTCCAGATTGCTTGTCATCACAAAGTTCCATGACCGTGTCATCACAATGCACCATGGCCCTTGTCATCAGAATGCTCCAGAATTCTTGTCATCACAATGTTCCATGACCGTGTCATCACAATGTTCCATGGTCCTTGTCATCACAATGCTCCAGAATTCTTGTTATCACAATGTTCCATGACCGTGTCATCACAATGCTCCATGGCCCTTTTCATCACAATGCTCCAGATTTCTTGTCATCACAATGTTCCATGACCGTGTCATCACAATGCTCCAGAATTCTTGTCATCACAATGTTCCATGACCGTGTCATCACAATGCTCCAGAATTCTTGTCATCACAATGTTCCATGACCATGTCATCACAATGCTCCATGGCCCTTGTCATCACAATGCTCCAGAATTCTTGTCATCACAATGTTCCATGACCGTGTCATCACAATGCTCCATAATTCTTGTCATCACAATGTTCCATTACCGTGTCATCACAATGCTACATGACCCTGGTCATCACAGTTCTCCATGACCTTTGTCATCACAATGCTCTATATAGTTTTTCATGACAATTCTAAATGACCACTTTAATCATTTTGCTTGCTGACCATTTTCATCACATTTCTCTATTGTCATTACAATTCCCCATGTCCCCATTCTTCACAATGCTCCATGATGCCTGTCATCACAATGCTCAATGGCTTTTGTTATCACAATGCTCCAGGACCAGTTTCATCACAATACTCCATCCCCCTTGTCATCACGGTGCACAATGAAACCTCTCATTACAATGCTCCATGACACTTGTCATCACAATGCTCCATGGCCCTTGTGTTCACAATGCTCCAGAATTCTTGTCATCACCATGTTCCATGACCATGTCATCACAATTCTCCATGGCCCTTGTCATCACAATGCTCCATGGCCCTTGTCATCACAATGCTCCAGAATTCTTGTCATCACAATGTTCCATGACCATGTCATCACAATTCTCCATGGCACTTGAAATCACAATGCTCCAGAATTCTTGTCATCACAATGTTCCATGACCGTGTCATCACAATGCTCCATGGCCCTTGTCATCACAATGCTCCAGAATTCTTGTCATCACAATGTTCCATGACCGTGTCATCACAATGCTCCATGGCCCTGGTCATCACAATGCTCCAGATTGCTTGTCATCACAAAGTTCCATGACCGTGTCATCACAATGCACCATGGCCCTTGTCATCAGAATGCTCCAGAATTCTTGTCATCACAATGTTCCATGACCGTGTCATCACAATTCTCCATGGTCCTTGTCATCACAATGCTCCAGAATTCTTGTCATCACAATGTTCTATGACCGTGTCATCACAATGCTCCATGGCCATTTTCATCACAATGCTCCAGATTTCTTGTCATCACAATGTTCCATGACCGTGTCATCACAATGCTCCAGAATTCTTGTCATCACAGTGTTCCATGACCGTGTCATCACAATGCTCCATGGCCCTGGTCATCATAATGCTCCAGATTGCTTGTCATCACAAAGTTCCATGACCGTGTCATCACAATGCACCATGGCCCTTGTCATCAGAATGCTCCAGAATTCTTGTCATCACAATGTTCCATGACCGTGTCATCACAATGTTCCATGGTCCTTGTCATCACAATGCTCCAGAATTCTTGTCATCACAATGTTCCATGACCGTGTCATCACAATGCTCCATGGCCCTTCTCATCACAATGCTCCAGATTTCTTGTCATCACAATGTTCCATGACCGTGTCATCACAATGCTCCAGAATTCTTGTCATCACAATGTTCCATGACCGTGTCATCACAATGCTCCAGAATTCTTGTCATCACAATGTTCCATGACCATGTCATCACAATGCTCCATGGCCCTTGTCATCACAATGCTCCAGAATTCTTGTCATCACAATGTTCCATGACCGTGTCATCACAATTCTCCATGGCACTTGAGATCACAATGCTTCAGAATTCTTGTCATCACAATGTTCCATGACCATGTCATCACAATTCTCCATGGCACTTGAAATCACAATGCTTCAGAATTCTTGTCATCACAATGTTCCATGACCGTGTCATCACAATGCTCCATGGCCCTTGTCATCACAATGCTCCAGAATTCTTGTCATCACAATGTTCCATGACCGTGTCATCACAATGCTCCATGGCCCTGGTCATCATAATGCTCCAGATTGCTTGTCATCACAAAGTTCCATGACCGTGTCATCACAATGCACCATGGCCCTTGTCATCAGAATGCTCCAGAATTCTTGTCATCACAATGTTCCATGACCGTGTCATCACAATGTTCCATGGTCCTTGTCATCACAATGCTCCAGAATTCTTGTCATCACAATGTTCCATGACCGTGTCATCACAATGCTCCATGGCCCTTTTCATCACAATGCTCCAGATTTCTTGTCATCCACAATGTTCCATGACCGTGTCATCACAATGCTCCAGAATTCTTGTCATCACAATGTTCCATGACCGTGTCATCACAATGCTCCAGAATTCTTGTCATCACAATGTTCCATGACCATGTCATCACAATGCTCCATGGCCCTTGTCATCACAATGCTCCAGAATTCTTGTCATCACAATGTTCCATGACCGTGTCATCACAATGCTCCATAATTCTTGTCATCACAATGTTCCATTACCGTGTCATCACAATGCTACATGACCCTGGTCATCACAGTTCTCCATGACCTTTGTCATCACAATGCTCTATATAGTTTTTCATGACAATTCTAAATGACCACTTTAATCATTTTGCTTGCTGACCATTTTCATCACATTTCTCTATTGTCATTACAATTCCCCATGTCCCCCATTCTTCACAATGCTCCATGATGCCTGTCATCACAATGCTCAATGGCTTTTGTTATCACAATGCTCCAGGACCAGTTTCATCACCAATACTCCATCCCCCTTGTCATCACGGTGCACAATGAAACCTCTCATTACAATGCTCCATGACACTTGTCATCACAATGCTCCATGGCCCTTGTGTTCACAATGCTCCAGAATTCTTGTCATCACCATGTTCCATGACCATGTCATCACAATTCTCCATGGCCCTTGTCATCACAATGCTCCATGGCCCTTGTCATCACAATGCTCCATAATTCCTGTCATCACAATGTTCCATGACCGTGTCATCACAATGCTCCATAATTCTTGTCATCACAATGTTCCATGAACGTGTCATCACAATGCTCCATAATTCTTGTCATCACAATATTCCATGACCATGTCATCACAATGCTCCATGGCCCTTGTCATCACAATGCTCCAGTCTTGTCATCACAATGTTCCATGACCATGTCATCACAATTCTCCATGGCACTTGAAATCACAATGCTCCAGAATTCTTGTCATCACAATGTTCCATGACCGTGTCATCACAATGCTCCATGGCCCTTGTCATCACAATGCTCCAGAATTCTTGTCATCACAATGTTCCATGACCGTGTCATCACAATGCTCCATGGCCCTGGTCATCACAATGCTCCAGATTGCTTGTCATCACAAAGTTCCATGACCGTGTCATCACAATGCACCATGGCCCTTGTCATCAGAATGCTCCAGAATTCTTGTCATCACAATGTTCCATGACCGTGTCATCACAATGTTCCATGGTCCTTGTCATCACAATGCTCCAGAATTCTTGTTATCACAATGTTCCATGACCGTGTCATCACAATGCTCCATGGCCCTTTTCATCACAATGCTCCAGATTTCTTGTCATCACAATGTTCCATGACCGTGTCATCACAATGCTCCAGAATTCTTGTCATCACAATGTTCCATGACCGTGTCATCACAATGCTCCAGAATTCTTGTCATCACAATGTTCCATGACCATGTCATCACAATGCTCCATGGCCCTTGTCATCACAATGCTCCAGAATTCTTGTCATCACAATGTTCCATGACCGTGTCATCACAATGCTCCATAATTCTTGTCATCACAATGTTCCATTACCGTGTCATCACAATGCTACATGACCCTGGTCATCACAGTTCTCCATGACCTTTGTCATCACAATGCTCTATATAGTTTTTCATGACAATTCTAAATGACCACTTTAATCATTTTGCTTGCTGACCATTTTCATCACATTTCTCTATTGTCATTACAATTCCCCATGTCCCCATTCTTCACAATGCTCCATGATGCCTGTCATCACAATGCTCAATGGCTTTTGTTATCACAATGCTCCAGGACCAGTTTCATCACAATACTCCATCCCCCTTGTCATCACGGTGCACAATGAAACCTCTCATTACAATGCTCCATGACACTTGTCATCACAATGCTCCATGGCCCTTGTGTTCACAATGCTCCAGAATTCTTGTCATCACCATGTTCCATGACCATGTCATCACAATTCTCCATGGCCCTTGTCATCACAATGCTCCATGGCCCTTGTCATCACAATGCTCCATAATTCGTGTCATCACAATGTTCCATGACCGTGTCATCACAATGCTCCATAATTCTTGTCATCACAATGTTCCATGAACGTGTCATCACAATGCTCCATAATTCTTGTCATCACAATATTCCATGACCGTGTCATCACAATGCTCCATGGCCCTTGTCATCACAATGCTCCAGAATTCTTGTCATCACAATGTTCCATGACCATGTCATCACAATTCTCCATGGCACTTGAAATCACAATGCTCCAGAATACTTGTCATCACAATGTTCTATGACCGTGTCATCACAATGCTCCATGGCCCTTGTCATCACAATGCTCCAGAATTCTTGTCATCACAATGTTCCATGACCGTGTCATCACAATGCTCCATGGCCCTGGTCATCACAATGCTCCAGATTGCTTGTCATCACAATGTTCCATGACCGTGTCATCACAATGCACCATGGCCCTTGTCATCAGAATGCTCCAGAATTCTTGTCATCACAATGTTCCATGACCGTGTCATCACAATTCTCCATGGTCCTTGTCATCACAATGCTCCAGAATTCTTGTCATCACAATGTTCTATGACCGTGTCATCACAATGCTCCATGGCCATTTTCATCACAATGCTCCAGATTTCTTGTCATCACAATGTTCCATGACCGTGTCATCACAATGCTCCAGAATTCTTGTCATCACAATGTTCCATGACTGTGTCATCACAATGCTCCAGAATTCTTGTCATCACAGTGTTCCATGACCGTGTCATCACAATGCTCCATGGCCCTGGTCATCATAATGCTCCAGATTGCTTGTCATCACAAAGATCCATGACCGTGTCATCACAATGCACCATGGCCCTTGTCATCAGAATGCTCCAGAATTCTTGTCATCACAATGTTCCATGACCGTGTCATCACAATGTTCCATGGTCCTTGTCATCACAATGCTCCAGAATTCTTGTTATCACAATGTTCCATGACCGTGTCATCACAATGCTCCATGGCCCTTTTCATCACAATGCTCCAGATTTCTTGTCATCACAATGTTCCATGACCGTGTCATCACAATGCTCCAGAATTCTTGTCATCACAATGTTCCATGACCGTGTCATCACAATGCTCCAGAATTCTTGTCATCACAATGTTCCATGACCATGTCATCACAATGCTCCATGGCCCTTGTCATCACAATGCTCCAGAATTCTTGTCATCACAATGTTCCATGACCGTGTCATCACAATGCTCCATAATTCTTGTCATCACAATGTTCCATTACCGTGTCATCACAATGCTACATGACCCTGGTCATCACAGTTCTCCATGACCTTTGTCATCACAATGCTCTATATAGTTTTTCATGACAATTCTAAATGACCACTTTAATCATTTTGCTTGCTGACCATTTTCATCACATTTCTCTATTGTCATTACAATTCCCCATGTCCCCATTCTTCACAATGCTCCATGATGCCTGTCATCACAATGCTCAATGGCTTTTGTTATCACAATGCTCCAGGACCAGTTTCATCACAATACTCCATCCCCCTTGTCATCACGGTGCACAATGAAACCTCTCATTACAATGCTCCATGACACTTGTCATCACAATGCTCCATGGCCCTTGTGTTCACAATGCTCCAGAATTCTTGTCATCACCATGTTCCATGACCATGTCATCACAATTCTCCATGGCCCTTGTCATCACAATGCTCCATGGCCCTTGTCATCACAATGCTCCATAATTCGTGTCATCACAATGTTCCATGACCGTGTCATCACAATGCTCCATAATTCTTGTCATCACAATGTTCCATGAACGTGTCATCACAATGCTCCATAATTCTTGTCATCACAATATTCCATGACCGTGTCATCACAATGCTCCATGGCCCTTGTCATCACAATGCTCCAGAATTCTTGTCATCACAATGTTCCATGACCATGTCATCACAATTCTCCATGGCACTTGAAATCACAATGCTCCAGAATTCTTGTCATCACAATGTTCCATGACCGTGTCATCACAATGCTCCATGGCCCTTGTCATCACAATGCTCCAGAATTCTTGTCATCACAATGTTCCATGACCGTGTCATCACAATGCTCCATGGCCCTGGTCATCACAATGCTCCAGATTGCTTGTCATCACAAAGTTCCATGACCGTGTCATCACAATGCACCATGGCCCTTGTCATCAGAATGCTCCAGAATTCTTGTCATCACAATGTTCCATGACCGTGTCATCACAATTCTCCATGGTCCTTGTCATCACAATGCTCCAGAATTCTTGTCATCACAATGTTCTATGACCGTGTCATCACAATGCTCCATGGCCATTTTCATCACAATGCTCCAGATTTCTTGTCATCACAATGTTCCATGACCGTGTCATCACAATGCTCCAGAATTCTTGTCATCACAATGTTCCATGACTGTGTCATCACAATGCTCCAGAATTCTTGTCATCACAGTGTTCCATGACCGTGTCATCACAATGCTCCATGGCCCTGGTCATCATAATGCTCCAGATTGCTTGTCATCACAAAGATCCATGACCGTGTCATCACAATGCACCATGGCCCTTGTCATCAGAATGCTCCAGAATTCTTGTCATCACAATGTTCCATGACCGTGTCATCACAATGTTCCATGGTCCTTGTCATCACAATGCTCCAGAATTCTTGTCATCACAATGTTCCATGACCGTGTCATCACAATGCTCCATGGCCCTTTTCATCACAATGCTCCAGATTTCTTGTCATCACAATGTTCCATGACCGTGTCATCACAATGCTCCAGAATTCTTGTCATCACAATGTTCCATGACCGTGTCATCACAATGCTCCAGAATTCTTGTCATCACAATGTTCCATGACCATGTCATCACAATGCTCCATGGCCCTTGTCATCACAATGCTCCAGAATTCTTGTCATCACAATGTTCCATGACCGTGTCATCACAATGCTCCATAATTCTTGTCATCACAATGTTCCATGACCGTGTCATCACAATGCTACATGACCCTGGTCATCACAGTTCTCCATGACCTTTGTCATCACAATGCTCTATATAGTTTTTCATGACAATTCTAAATGACCACTTTAATCATTTTGCTTGCTGACCATTTTCATCACATTTCTCTATTGTCATTACAATTCCCCATGTCCCCATTCTTCACAATGCTCCATGATGCCTGTCATCACAATGCTCAATGGCTTTTGTTATCACAATGCTCCAGGACCAGTTTCATCACAATACTCCATCCCCCTTGTCATCACGGTGCACAATGAAACCTCTCATTACAATGCTCCATGACACTTGTCATCACAATGCTCCATGGCCCTTGTGTTCACAATGCTCCAGAATTCTTGTCATCACCATGTTCCAGGACCATGTCATCACAATTCTCCATGGCCCTTGTCATCACAATGCTCCATGGCCCTTGTCATCACAATGCTCCATAATTCGTGTCATCACAATGTTCCATGACCGTGTCATCACAATGCTCCATAATTCTTGTCATCACAATATTCCCTGACCGTGTCATCACAATGCTCCATGGCCCTTGTCATCACAATGCTCCAGAATTCTTGTCATCACAATGTTCCATGACCATGTCATCACAATTCTCCATGGCACTTGAAATCACAATGCTCCAGAATTCTTGTCATCACAATGTTCCATGACCGTGTCATCACAATGCTCCATGGCCCTTGTCATCACAATGCTCCAGAATTCTTGTCATCACAATGTTCCATGACCGTGTCATCACAATGCTCCATGGCCCTGGTCATCACAATGCTCCAGATTGCTTGTCATCACAAAGTTCCATGACCGTGTCATCACAATGCACCATGGCCCTTGTCATCAGAATGCTCCAGAATTCTTGTCATCACAATGTTCCATGACCGTGTCATCACAATGTTCCATGGTCCTTGTCATCACAATGCTCCAGAATTCTTGTTATCACAATGTTCCATGACCGTGTCATCACAATGCTCCATGGCCCTTTTCATCACAATGCTCCAGATTTCTTGTCATCACAATGTTCCATGACCGTGTCATCACAATGCTCCAGAATTCTTGTCATCACAATGTTCCATGACCGTGTCATCACAATGCTCCAGAATTCTTGTCATCACAATGTTCCATGACCATGTCATCACAATGCTCCATGGCCCTTGTCATCACAATACTCCAGAATTCTTGTCATCACAATGTTCCATGACCGTGTCATCACAATGCTCCATAATTCTTGTCATCACAATGTTCCATTACCGTGTCATCACAATGCTACATGACCCTGGTCATCACAGTTCTCCATGACCTTTGTCATCACAATGCTCTATATAGTTTTTCATGACAATTCTAAATGACCACTTTAATCATTTTGCTTGCTGACCATTTTCATCACATTTCTCTATTGTCATTACAATTCCCCATGTCCCCATTCTTCACAATGCTCCATGATGCCTGTCATCACAATGCTCAATGGCTTTTGTTATCACAATGCTCCAGGACCAGTTTCATCACAATACTCCATCCCCCTTGTCATCACGGTGCACAATGAAACCTCTCATTACAATGCTCCATGACACTTGTCATCACAATGCTCCATGGCCCTTGTGTTCACAATGCTCCAGAATTCTTGTCATCACCATGTTCCATGACCATGTCATCACAATTCTCCATGGCCCTTGTCATCACAATGCTCCATGGCCATTGTCATCACAATGCTCCATAATTCGTGTCATCACAATGTTCCATGACCGTGTCATCACAATGCTCCATAATTCTTGTCATCACAATGTTCCATGACGGTGTCATCACAATGCTCCATGGCCCTTGTCATCACAATGCTCCAGAATTCTTGTCATCACAATGTTCCATGACCATGTCATCACAATTCTCCATGGCACTTGAAATCACAATGCTCCAGAATTCTTGTCATCACAATGTTCCATGACCGTGTCATCACAATGCTCCATGGCCCTTGTCATCACAATGCTCCAGAATTCTTGTCATCACAATGTTCCATGACCGTGTCATCACAATGCTCCATGGCCCTGGTCATCACAATGCTCCAGATTGCTTGTCATCACAAAGTTCCATGACCGTGTCATCACAATGCACCATGTCCCTTGTCATCAGAATGCTCCAGAATTCTTGTCATCACAATGTTCCATGACCGTGTCATCACAATTCTCCATGGTCCTTGTCATCACAATGCTCCAGAATTCTTGTCATCACAATGTTCCATGACCGTGTCATCACAATGCTCCATGGCCCTTTTCATCACAATGCTCCAGATTTCTTGTCATCACAATGTTCCATGACCGTGTCATCACAATGCTCCAGAATTCTTGTCATCACAATGTTCCATGACTGTGTCATCACAATGCTCCAGAATTCTTGTCATCACAGTGTTCCATGACCGTGTCATCACAATGCTCCATGGCCCTTGTAATCACAATGCTCCAGAATTCTTGTCATCACCAGGTTCCATGACCGTGTCATCACAATGCTCCATAATTCTTGTCATCAAAATGTTCCATGACCGTGTCATCACAATGTTCGCTGACCATGTCATCACAATGCTCCAGAATTCTTGTCATCACAATGCTCCAGAATTCTTGTCATCACAATGTTCCATGACCGTGTCATCACAATGCTCCAGAATTCTTGTCATCACAATGCTCCAGAATTCTTGTCATCACAATGTTCCATGACCGTGTCATCACAATGCACCATGGCCCTTGTCATCACAATGCTCCAGAATTCTTGTCATCACAATGTTCCATGACCATGTCATCACAATGCTCCATGGTCGTTGTCATCACAATGCTCCAGAATCCTTGTCATCACAATGTTCCATGACCGTGTCATCACAATGCTCCATGGCCCTTGTCATCACAATGCACCAGATTTCTTGTCATCACAATGTTCCATGACCGTGTCATCACAATGCTCCAAAATTCTTGTCATCACAATGTTCCATGACCGTGTCATCACAATGCTCCAGAATTCTTGTCATCACAATGTTCTATGACTGTGTCATCACAATGCTCCATGTCCCTTGTCATCACAATGCTCCAGAATTCTTGTCATCACAATGTTCCATGACCATGTCATCACAATTCTCCATGGCCCTTGTCATCACAATGCTCCAGAGTACTTGTCATCACAATGTTCCATGACCGTGTCATCACAATGCTCCATGGCCCTTGTCATCACAATGCTCCAGAATTCTTGTCATCACAATGTTCCATGACCGTGTCATCACAATGCTCCATGGCCCTGGTCATCACAATGCTCCAGATTGCTTGTCATCACAAAGTTCCATGACCGTGTCATCACAATGCACCATGGCCCTTGTCATCACAATGCTCCAGAATTCTTGTCATCACAATGTTCCATGACCGTGTCATCACAAAGCTCCATGGTCCTTGTCATCACAATGCTCCAGAATCCTTTTCATCACAATGTTCCATGAACGTGTCATCACAATGCTCCATGGCCCTTGTCATCACAATGCACCAGATTTCTTGTCATCACAATGTTCCATGACCGTGTCATCACAATGCTCCAGAATTCTTGTCATCACAATGTTCCATGACCGTGTCATCACAATGCTCCAGAATTCTTGTCATCACAATGTTCCATGACCGTGTCATCACAATGCTCCATGGCCCTTGTCATCACAATGCTCCAGAATTCTTGTCATCACAATGTTCCATGACCGTGTCATCACAATGCTCCATAATTCTTGTCATCACAATGTTCCATGACCGTGTCATCACAATGCTACATGACCCTGGTCATCACAGTTCTCCATGACCTTTGTCATCACAATGCACTATATAATTTTTCATGACAATTCTAAATGACCACTTTAATCATTTTGCTTGCTGACCATTTTCATCACATTTCTCTATTGTCATTACAATTCCCCATGTCCCCATTCTTATCAATGCTCCATGATGCCTGTCATCACAATGCTCAATGCCTTTTGTTATCACAATGCTCCAGGACCAGTTTCATCACAATACTCCATCCCCCTTGTCATCACGGTGCACAATGAAACCTCTCATTACAATGCTCCATGACACTTGTCATCACAATGCTCCATGGCCCTTGTCATCACAATGCACCAGATTTCTTGTCATCACAATGTTCCATGACCGTGTCATCACAATGCTCCAGAATTCTTGTCATCACAATGTTCCATGACCGTGTCATCACAATGCTCCAGAATTCTTGTCATCACAATATTCCATGACCGTGTCATCACAATGCTCCATGGCCCTTGTCATCACAATGCTCCAGAATTCTTGTCATCACAATGTTCCATGACCATGTCATCACAATTCTCCATGGCCCTTGTCATCACAATGCTCCAGAATTCTTCTCATCACAATGTTCCATGACCGTGTCATCACAATGCTCCATGGCCCTTGTCATCACAATGCTCCAGAATTCTTGTCATCACAATGTTCCATGACCGTGTCATCACAATGCTCCATGGCCCTGGTCATCACAATGCTCCAGATTGCTTGTCATCACAAAGTTCCATGACCGTGTCATCCCAATGCACCATGGCCCTTGTCATCACAATGCTCCAGAATTCTTGTCATCACAATGTTCCGTGACCGTGTCATCACAATGCTCCATAGTCCTTGTCATCACAATGCTCCAGAATCCTTGTCATCACAATGTTCTATGACCGTGTCATCACAATGCTCCATGGCCCTTGTCATCACAATGCACCAGATTTCTTGTCATCACAATGTTCCATGACCGTGTCATCACAATGCTCCAGAATTCTTGTCATCACAATGTTCCATGACCGTGTCATCACAATGCTCCAGAATTCTTGTCATCACAATGTTCCATGACCGTGTCATCACAATGCTCCATGGCCCTTGTCATCACAATGCTCCAGAATTCTTGTCATCACAATGTTCCATGACCGTGTCATCACAATGCTCCATAATTCTTGTCATCACAATGTTCCATGACCGTGTCATCACAATGCTACATGACCCTGGTATTCACAGTTCTCCATGACCTTTGTCATCACAATGCTCTATATAGTTTTTCATGACAATTCTAAATGACCACTTTAATCATTTTGCTTGCTGACCATTTTCATCACATTTCTCTATTGTCATTACAATTCCCCATGTCCCCATTCTTCACAATGCTCCATGATGCCTGTCATCACAATGCTCAATGGCTTTTGTTATAACAATGCTCCAGGACCAGTTTCATCACAATACTCCATTCCCCTTGTCATCACGGTGCACAATGAAACCTCTCATTACAATGCTCCATGACACTTGTCATCACAATGCTCCATGGCCCTTGTCTTCACAATGCTCCAGAATTCTTGTCATCACCATGTTCCATGACCATGTCATCACAATACTCCATGGCCCTTGTCATCACAATGCTCCATGGCCCTTGTCATCACAATGCTCCAGAATTCTTGTCATCACAATGTTCCATGACCGTGTCATCACAATGCTCCATGGCCCTTGTCATCACAATGCTCCATAATTCTTGTCATCACAATGTTCCATGACCGTGTCATCACAATGCTCCAGAATTCTTGTCATCACAATGTTCCATGACCATGTCATCACAATTCTCCATGGCCCTTGTCATCACAATTCTCCAGAATTCTTGTCATCACAATGTTCCATGACCGTGTCATCACAATGCTCCATAATTCTTGTCATCACAATGTTCCATGACCGTGTCATCACAATGCTCCATAATTCTTGTCATCACAATGTTCCATTACCGTGTCATCACAATGCTACATGACCCTGGTCATCACAGTTCTCCATGACCTTTGTCATCACAATGCTCTATATAGTTTTTCATGACAATTCTAAATGACCACTTTAATCATTTTGCTTGCTGACCATTTTCATCACATTTCTCTATTGTCATTACAATTCCCCATGTCCCCATTCTTCACAATGCTCCATGATGCCTGTCATCACAATGCTCAATGGCTTTTGTTATCACAATGCTCCAGGACCAGTTTCATCACAATACTCCATCCCCCTTGTCATCACGGTGCACAATGAAACCTCTCATTACAATGCTCCATGACACTTGTCATCACAATGCTCCATGGCCCTTGTGTTCACAATGCTCCAGAATTCTTGTCATCACCATGTTCCATGACCATGTCATCACAATTCTCCATGGCCCTTGTCATCACAATGCTCCATGGCCATTGTCATCACAATGCTCCATAATTCGTGTCATCACAATGTTCCATGACCGTGTCATCACAATGCTCCATAATTCTTGTCATCACAATGTTCCATGAACGTGTCATCACAATGCTCCATAATTCTTGTCATCACAATATTCCATGACCGTGTCATCACAATGCTCCATGGCCCTTGTCATCACAATGCTCCAGAATTCTTGTCATCACAATGTTCCATGACCATGTCATCACAATTCTCCATGGCACTTGAAATCACAATGCTCCAGAATTCTTGTCATCACAATGTTCCATGACCGTGTCATCACAATGCTCCATGGCCCTTGTCATCACAATGCTCCAGAATTCTTGTCATCACAATGTTCCATGACCGTGTCATCACAATGCTCCATGGCCCTGGTCATCACAATGCTCCAGATTGCTTGTCATCACAAAGTTCCATGACCGTGTCATCACAATGCACCATGGCCCTTGTCATCAGAATGCTCCAGAATTCTTGTCATCACAATGTTCCATGACCGTGTCATCACAATTCTCCATGGTCCTTGTCATCACAATGCTCCAGAATTCTTGTCATCACAATGTTCCATGACCGTGTCATCACAATGCTCCATGGCCATTTTCATCACAATGCTCCAGATTTCTTGTCATCACAATGTTCCATGACCGTGTCATCACAATGCTCCAGAATTCTTGTCATCACAATGTTCCATGACTGTGTCATCACAATGCTCCAGAATTCTTGTCATCACAGTGTTCCATGACCGTGTCATCACAATGCTCCATGGCCCTTGTAATCACAATGCTCCAGAATTCTTGTCATCACCAGGTTCCATGACCGTGTCATCACAATGCTCCATAATTCTTGTCATCAAAATGTTCCATGACCGTGTCATCACAATGTTCGCTGACCATGTCATCACAATGCTGCAGAATTCTTGTCATCACAATGCTCCAGAATTCTTGTCATCACAATGTTCCATGACCGTGTCATCACAATGCTCCAGAATTCTTGTCATCACAATGCTCCAGAATTCTTGTCATCACAATGTTCCATGACCGTGTCATCACAATGCACCATGGCCCTTGTCATCACAATGCTCCAGAATTCTTGTCATCACAATGTTCCATGACCGTGTCATCACAATGCTCCATGATCGTTGTCATCACAATGCTCCAGAATCCTTGTTATCACAATGTTCCATGACCGTGTCATCACAATGCTCCATGGCCCTTGTCATCACAATGCACCAGATTTCTTGTCATCACAATGTTCCATGACCGTGTCATCACAATGCTCCAAAATTCTTGTCATCACAATGTTCCATGACCGTGTCATCACAATGCTCCAGAATTCTTGTCATCACAATGTTCTATGACTGTGTCATCACAATGCTCCATGGCCCTTGTCATCACAATGCTCCAGAATTCTTGTCATCACAATGTTCCATGACCATGTCATCACAATTCTCCATGGCCCTTGTCATCACAATGCTCCAGAGTACTTGTCATCACAATGTTCCATGACCGTGTCATCACAATGCTCCATGGCCCTTGTCATCACAATGCTCCAGAATTCTTGTCATCAAAATGTTCCATGACCGTGTCATCACAATGCTCCATGGCCCTGGTCATCACAATGCTCCAGATTGCTTGTCATCACAAAGTTCCATGACCGTGTCATCACAATGCACCATGGCCCTTGTCATCACAATGCTCCAGAATTCTTGTCATCACAATGTTCCATGACCGTGTCATCACAATGCTCCATGGTCCTTGTCATCACAATGCTCCAGAATCCTTTTCATCACAATGTTCCATGAACGTGTCATCACAATGCTCCATGGCCCTTGTCATCACAATGCACCAGATTTCTTGTCATCACAATGTTCCATGACCGTGTCATCACAATGCTCCAGAATTCTTGTCATCACAATGTTCCATGACCGTGTCATCACAATGCTCCAGAATTCTTGTCATCACAATGTTCCATGACCGTGTCATCACAATGCTCCATGGCCCTTGTCATCACAATGCTCCAGAATTCTTGTCATCACAATGTTCCATGACCGTGTCATCACAATGCTCCATAATTCTTTTCATCACAATGTTCCATGACCGTGTCATCACAATGCTACATGACTCTGGTCATCACAGTTCTCCATGACCTTTGCCATCACAATGCTCTATATAGATTTTCATGACAATTCTAAATGACCACTTTAATCACTTTGCTTGCTGACCATTTTCATCACATTTCTCTATTGTCATTACAATTCCCCATGACCCCTTTCTTCACAATGCTCCATGATGCCTGTCATCACAATGCTCAATGGCTTTTGTTATCACAATGCTCCAGGACCAGTTTCATCACAATACTCCATCCCCCTTGTCATCACGGTGCACAATGAAACCTCTCATTACAATGCTCCATGACACTTGTCATCACAATGCTCCATGGCCCTTGTCATCACAATGCACCAGATTTCTTGTCATCACAATGTTCCATGACCGTGTCATCACAATGCTCCAGAATTCTTGTCATCACAATGTTCCATGACCGTGTCATCACAATGCTCCAGAATTCTTGTCATCACAATATTCCATGACCGTGTCATCACAATGCTCCATGGCCCTTGTCATCACAATGCTCCAGAATTCTTGTCATCACAATGTTCCATGACCATGTCATCACAATTCTCCATGGCCCTTGTCATCACAATGCTCCAGAATTCTTCTCATCACAATGTTCCATGACCGTGTCATCACAATGCTCCATGGCCCTTGTCATCACAATGCTCCAGAATTCTTGTCATCACAATGTTCCATGACCGTGTCATCACAATGCTCCATGGCCCTGGTCATCACAATGCTCCAGATTGCTTGTCATCACAAAGTTCCATGACCGTGTCATCACAATGCACCATGGCCCTTGTCATCACAATGCTCCAGAATTCTTGTCATCACAATGTTCCGTGACCGTGTCATCACAATGCTCCATAGTCCTTGTCATCACAATGCTCCAGAATCCTTGTCATCACAATGTTCTATGACCGTGTCATCACAATGCTCCATGGCCCTTGTCATCACAATGCACCAGATTTCTTGTCATCACAATGTTCCATGACCGTGTCATCACAATGCTCCAGAATTCTTGTCATCACAATGTTCCATGACCGTGTCATCACAATGCTCCAGAATTCTTGTCATCACAATGTTCCATGACCGTGTCATCACAATGCTCCATGGCCCTTGTCATCACAATGCTCCAGAATTCTTGTCATCACAATGTTCCATGACCGTGTCATCACAATGCTCCATAATTCTTGTCATCACAATGTTCCATGACCGTGTCATCACAATGCTACATGACCCTGGTATTCACAGTTCTCCATGACCTTTGTCATCACAATGCTCTATATAGTTTTTCATGACAATTCTAAATGACCACTTTAATCATTTTGCTTGCTGACCATTTTCATCACATTTCTCTATTGTCATTACAATTCCCCATGTCCCCATTCTTCACAATGCTCCATGATGCCTGTCATCACAATGCTCAATGGCTTTTGTTATAACAATGCTCCAGGACCAGTTTCATCACAATACTCCATTCCCCTTGTCATCACGGTGCACAATGAAACCTCTCATTACAATGCTCCATGACACTTGTCATCACAATGCTCCATGGCCCTTGTCTTCACAATGCTCCAGATTTCTTGTCATCACCATGTTCCATGACCATGTCATCACAATACTCCATGGCCCTTGTCATCACAATGCTCCATGGCCCGTGTCATCACAATGCTCCAGAATTCTTGTCATCACAATGTTCCATGACCGTGTCATCACAATGCTCCATGGCCCTTGTCATCACAATGCTCCATAATTCTTGTCATCACAATGTTCCATGACCGTGTCATCACAATGCTCCAGAATTCTTGTCATCACAATGTTCCATGACCATGTCATCACAATTCTCCATGGCCCTTGTCATCACAATTCTCCAGAATTCTTGTCATCACAATGTTCCATGACCGTGTCATCACAATGCTCCATGGCCCTTGTCATCACAATGCTCCAGAATTCTTGTCATCACAATGTTCCATGACCGTGTCATCACAATGCTCCATGGCCCTGGTCATAACAATGCTCCAGATTGCTTGTCATCACAAAGTTCCATGACCGTGACATCACAATGCACCATGGCCCTTGTCATCACAATGCTCCAGAATTCTTGTCATCACAATTTTCCATGACCGTGTCATCACAATGCTCCATGGTCCTTGTCATCACAATGCTCCAGAATCCTTGTCATCACAATGTTCCATGACCGTGTCATCACAATGCTCCATGGCCCTTGTCATCACAATGTTCCATGACCGTGTCATCACAATGCTCCAGAATTCTTTTCATCACAATGTTCCATGACCGTGTCATCACAATGCTCCATGGCCCTTGTCATCACAATGCTCCAGAATTCTTGTCATCACAATGTTCCATGACCGTGTCATCACAATGCTCCATGGCCCTTGTCATCACAATGCTCCAGATTTCTTGTAATCACAATGTTCCATGACCGTGTCATCACAATGCTCCATAATTCTTGTCATCAAAATGTTCCATGACCGTGTCATCACAATGCTCCAGAATTCTTGTCATCACAATGTTCCATGACAGTGTCATCACAATGCTCCAGAATTCTTTTCATCACAATGCTCCAGAATTCTTGTCATCACAATGTTCCATGACCGTGTCATCACAATGCTCCATGGACCTGGTCATCACAATGCTCCAGATTGCTTGTCATCACAAAGTTCCATGACCGTGTCATCACAATGCACCATGGCCCTTGTCATCACAATGCTCCAGAATTCTTGTCATCACAATGTTCCATGACCGTGTCATCACAATGCTCCATGGCCCTTGTCATCACAATGCTCCAGAATTCTTGTCATCACAGTGTTCCATGACCGTGTCATCACAATGCTCCATGGCCCTTGTCATCACAATCCTCCAGAATTCTTGTCATCACAAGGTTCCATGACCGTGTCATCACAATGCTCCATAATTCTTGTCATCAAAATGTTCCATGACCGTGTCATCACAATGCTCCAGAATTCTTGTCATCACAATGTTCCATGACCATGTCATCACAATGCTCCAGAATTCTTGTCATCACAATGCTCCAGAATTCTTGTCATCACAATGTTCCATGACCGTGTCATCACAATGCTCCATGGCCCTGGTCATCACAATGCTCCAGATTGCTTTTCATCACAAAGTTCCATGACCGTGTCATGACAATGCACCATGGCCTTTGTCATCACAATGCTCCAGAATTCTTGTCATCACAATGTTCCATGACCGTGTCATCACAATTCTCCATGGCCCTTGTCATCACACTGCTCCAGAATTCTTGTCATCACAATGTTCCATGACCGTGTCATCACAATGCTCCATATTTCTTGTCATAACAATGTTCCATGACCGTGTCATCACAATGCTCCATAATTCTTGTCATCACAATATTCCATGACCGTGTCATCACAATGCTCCAAGGCCCTTGTCATCACAATGCTCCAGAATTCTTGTCATCACAATGTTCCATGACCATGTCATCACAATTCTCCATGGCACTTGTAATCACAATGCTCCAGAATTCTTGTCATCACAATGTTCCATGACCGTGTCATCACAATGCTCCATGGCCCTTGTCATCACAATGCTCCAGAATTCTTGTCATCACAATGTTCCATGACCGTGTCATCACAATGCTCCATGGCCCTTGTCATCACAATGCTCCAGAATTCTTGTCATCACAATGTTCCATGATCGTGTCATCACAATGCTCCATAATTCTTTTCATCACAATGTTCCATGACCGTGTCATCACAATGCTACATGACTCTCGTCATCACAGTTCTCCATGACCTTTGCCATCACAATGCTCTATATAGATTTTCATGACAATTCTATATGACCACTTTAATCACTTTGCTTGCTGACCATTTTCATCACATTTCTCTATTGTCATTAAAATTTCCCATGACCCCTTTCTTCACAATGCTCCATGATGCCTGTCATCACAATGCTCAATGGCTTTTGTTATCACAAAGCTCCAGGACCAGTTTCATCACAATACTCCATCCCCCTTGTCATCACGGTGCACAATGAAAAGTTACATTACAATGCTCCATGACACATGTCATCACAATGCTCCAGAATTCTTGTCATCACAATGTTCCATGACCATGTCATCACAATTCTCCATGGCACTTGAAATCACAATGCTCCAGAATTCTTGTCATCACAATGTTCCATGACCGTGTCATCACAATGCTCCATGGCCCTTGTCATCACAATGCTCCAGAATTCTTGTCATCACAATGTTCCATGACCGTGTCATCACAATGCTCCATGGCCCTGGTCATCACAATGCTCCAGATTGCTTGTCATCACAAAGTTCCATGACCGTGTCATCACAATGCACCATGGCCCTTGTCATCAGAATGCTCCAGAATTCTTGTCATCACAATGTTCCATGACCGTGTCATCACAATGTTCCATGGTCCTTGTCATCACAATGCTCCAGAATTCTTGTCATCACAATATTCCATGACCGTGTCATCACAATGCTCCATGGCCCTTTTCATCACAATGCTCCAGATTTCTTGTCATCACAATGTTCCATGACCGTGTCATCACAATGCTCCAGAATTCTTGTCATCACAATGTTCCATGACCGTGTCATCACAATGCTCCAGAATTCTTGTCATCACAATGTTCCATGACCATGTCATCACAATGCTCCATGGCCCTTGTCATCACAATGCTCCAGAATTCTTGTCATCACAATGTTCCATGACCGTGTCATCACAATGCTCCATAATTCTTGTCATCACAATGTTCCATTACCGTGTCATCACAATGCTACATGACCCTGGTCATCACAGTTCTCCATGACCTTTGTCATCACAATGCTCTATATAGTTTTTCATGACAATTCTAAATGACCACTTTAATCATTTTGCTTGCTGACCATTTTCATCACATTTCTCTATTGTCATTACAATTCCCCATGTCCCCATTCTTCACAATGCTCCATGATGCCTGTCATCACAATGCTCAATGGCTTTTGTTATCACAATGCTCCAGGACCAGTTTCATCACAATACTCAATCCCCCTTGTCATCATGGTGCACAATGAAACCTCTCATTACAATGCTCTTTGACACTTGTCATCACAATTCTCCATGGCCCTTGTCTTCACAATGCTCCAGAATTCTTGTCATCACCATGTTCCATGACCATGTCATCACAATTCTCCATGGCCCTTGTCATCACAATGCTCCATGGCCATTGTCATCACAATGCTCCATAATTCGTGTCATCACAATGTTCCATGACCGTGTCATCACAATGCTCCATAATTCTTGTCATCACAATGTTCCATGAACGTGTCATCACAATGCTCCATAATTCTTGTCATCACAATATTCCATGACCGTGTCATCACAATGCTCCATGGCCCTTGTCATCACAATGCTCCAGAATTCTTGTCATCACAATGTTCCATGACCGTGTCATCACAATGCTACATGACTCTCGTCATCACAGTTCTCCATGACCTTTGCCATCACAATGCTCTATATAGATTTTCATGACAATTCTATATGACCACTTTAATCACTTTGCTTGCTGACCATTTTCATCACATTTCTCTATTGTCATTAAAATTTCCCATGACCCCTTTCTTCACAATGCTCCATGATGCCTGTCATCACAATGCTCAATGGCTTTTGTTATCACAAAGCTCCAGGACCAGTTTCATCACAATACTCCATCCCCCTTGTCATCACGGTGCACAATGAAAAGTTACATTACAATGCTCCATGACACATGTCATCACAATGCTCCAGAATTCTTGTCATCACAATGTTCCATGACCATGTCATCACAATTCTCCATGGCACTTGAAATCACAATGCTCCAGAATTCTTGTCATCACAATGTTCCATGACCGTGTCATCACAATGCTCCATGGCCCTTGTCATCACAATGCTCCAGAATTCTTGTCATCACAATGTTCCATGACCGTGTCATCACAATGTTCCATGGTCCTTGTCATCACAATGCTCCAGAATTATTGTCATCACAATATTCCATGACCGTGTCATCACAATGCTCCATGGCCCTTTTCATCACAATGCTCCAGATTTCTTGTCATCACAATGTTCCATGACCGTGTCATCACAATGCTCCAGAATTCTTGTCATCACAATGTTCCATGACCGTGTCATCACAATGCTCCAGAATTCTTGTCATCACAATGTTCCATGACCATGTCATCACAATGCTCCATGGCCCTTGTCATCACAATGCTCCAGAATTCTTGTCATCACAATGTTCCATGACCGTGTCATCACAATGCTCCATAATTCTTGTCATCACAATGTTCCATTACCGTGTCATCACAATGCTACATGACCCTGGTCATCACAGTTCTCCATGACCTTTGTCATCACAATGCTCTATATAGTTTTTCATGACAATTCTAAATGACCACTTTAATCATTTTGCTTGCTGACCATTTTCATCACATTTCTCTATTGTCATTACAATTCCCCATGTCCCCATTCTTCACAATGCTCCATGATGCCTGTCATCACAATGCTCAATGGCTTTTGTTATCACAATGCTCCAGGACCAGTTTCATCACAATACTCAATCCCCCTTGTCATCATGGTGCACAATGAAACCTCTCATTACAATGCTCTTTGACACTTGTCATCACAATTCTCCATGGCCCTTGTCTTCACAATGCTCCAGAATTCTTGTCATCACCATGTTCCATGACCATGTCATCACAATTCTCCATGGCCCTTGTCATCACAATGCTCCATGGCCATTGTCATCACAATGCTCCATAATTCGTGTCATCACAATGTTCCATGACCGTGTCATCACAATGCTCCATAATTCTTGTCATCACAATGTTCCATGAACGTGTCATCACAATGCTCCATAATTCTTGTCATCACAATATTCCATGACCGTGTCATCACAATGCTCCATGGCCCTTGTCATCACAATGCTCCAGAATTCTTGTCATCACAATGTTCCATGACCGTGTCATCACAATGCTCCATGGCCCTGGTCATCACAATGCTCCAGATTGCTTGTCATCACAAAGTTCCATGACCGTGTCATCACAATGCACCATGGCCCTTGTCATCAGAATGCTCCAGAATTCTTGTCATCACAATGTTCCATGACCGTGTCATCACAATTCTCCATGGTCCTTGTCATCACAATGCTCCAGAATTCTTGTCATCACAATGTTCCATGACCGTGTCATCACAATGCTCCATGGCCCTTTTCATCACAATGCTCCAGATTTCTTGTCATCACAATGTTCCATGACCGTGTCATCACAATGCTCCAGAATTCTTGTCATCACAATGTTCCATGACTGTGTCATCACAATGCTCCAGAATTCTTGTCATCACAGTGTTCCATGACCGTGTCATCACAATGCTCCATGGCCCTGGTCATCATAATGCTCCAGATTGCTTGTCATCACAAAGTTCCATGACCGTGTCATCACAATGCACCATGGCCCTTGTCATCAGAATGCTCCAGAATTCTTGTCATCACAATGTTCCATGACCGTGTCATCACAATGTTCCATGGTCCTTGTCATCACAATGCTCCAGAATTCTTGTCATCACAATGTTCCATGACCGTGTCATCACAATGCTCCATGGCCCTTTTCATCACAATGCTCCAGATTTCTTGTCATCACAATGTTCCATGACCGTGTCATCACAATGCTCCAGAATTCTTGTCATCACAATGTTCCATGACCATGTCATCACAATGCTCCATGGCCCTTGTCATCACAATGCTCCAGAATTCTTGTCATCACAATGTTCCATGACCGTGTCATCACAATGCTCCATAATTCTTGTCATCACAATGTTCCATTACCGTGTCATCACAATGCTACATGACCCTGGTCATCACAGTTCTCCATGACCTTTGTCATCACAATGCTCTATATAGTTTTTCATGACAATTCTAAATGACCACTTTAATCATTTTGCTTGCTGACCATTTTCATCACATTTCTCTATTGTCATTACAATTCCCCATGTCCCCATTCTTCACAATGCTCCATGATGCCTGTCATCACAATGCTCAATGGCTTTTGTTATCACAATGCTCCAGGACCAGTTTCATCACAATACTCAATCCCCCTTGTCATCATGGTGCACAATGAAACCTCTCATTACAATGCTCTTTGACACTTGTCATCACAATTCTCCATGGCCCTTGTCTTCACAATGCTCCAGAATTCTTGTCATCACCATGTTCCATGACCATGTCATCACAATTCTCCATGGCCCTTGTCATCACAATGCTCCATGGCCATTGTCATCACAATGCTCCATAATTCGTGTCATCACAATGTTCCATGACCGTGTCATCACAATGCTCCATAATCCTTGTCATCACAATGTTCCATGAACGTGTCATCACAATGCTCCATAATTCTTGTCATCACAATGTTCCATGACCATGTCATCACAATTCTCCATGGCACTTGAAATCACAATGCTCCAGAATTCTTGTCATCACAATGTTCCATGACCGTGTCATCACAATGCTCCATGGCCCTTGTCATCACAATGCTCCAGAATTCTTGTCATCACAATGTTCCATGACCGTGTCATCACAATGCTCCATGGCCCTGGTCATCACAATGCTCCAGATTGCTTGTCATCACAAAGTTCCATGACCGTGTCATCACAATGCACCATGGCCCTTGTCATCAGAATGCTCCAGAATTCTTGTCATCACAATGTTCCATGACCGTGTCATCACAATACTCCATGGTCCTTGTCATCACAATGCTCCAGAATTCTTGTCATCACAATGTTCCATGACCGTGTCATCACAATGCTCCATGGCCCTTTTCATCACAATGCTCCAGATTTCTTGTCATCACAATGTTCCATGACCGTGTCATCACAATGCTCCAGAATTCTTGTCATCACAATGTTCCATGACTGTGTCATCACAATGCTCCAGAATTCTTGTCATCACAGTGTTCCATGACCGTGTCATCACAATGCTCCATGGCCCTGGTCATCATAATGCTCCAGATTGCTTGTCATCACAAAGTTCCATGACCGTGTCATCACAATGCACCATGGCCCTTGTCATCAGAATGCTCCAGAATTCTTGTCATCACAATGTTCCATGACCGTGTCATCACAATGTTCCATGGTCCTTGTCATCACAATGCTCCAGAATTCTTGTCATCACAATGTTCCATGACCGTGTCATCACAATGCTCCATGGCCCTTTTCATCACAATGCTCCAGATTTCTTGTCATCACAATGTTCCATGACCGTGTCATCACAATGCTCCAGAATTCTTGTCATCACAATGTTCCATGACCGTGTCATCACAATGCTCCAGAATTCTTGTCATCACAATGTTCCATGACCATGTCATCACAATGCTCCATGGCCCTTGTCATCACAATGCTCCAGAATTCTTGTCATCACAATGTTCCATGACCGTGTCATCACAATGCTCCATAATTCTTGTCATCACAATGTTCCATTACCGTGTCATCACAATGCTACATGACCCTGGTCATCACAGTTCTCCATGACCTTTGTCATCACAATGCTCTATATAGTTTTTCATGACAATTCTAAATGACCACTTTAATCATTTTGCTTGCTGACCATTTTCATCACATTTCTCTATTGTCATTACAATTCCCCATGTCCCCATTCTTCACAATGCTCCATGATGCCTGTCATCACAATGCTCAATGGCTTTTGTTATCACAATGCTCCAGGACCAGTTTCATCACAATACTCCATCCCCCTTGTCATCACGGTGCACAATGAAACCTCTCATTACAATGCTCCATGACACTTGTCATCACAATGCTCCATGGCCCTTGTGTTCACAATGCTCCAGAATTCTTGTCATCACCATGTTCCATGACCATGTCATCACAATTCTCCATGGCCCTTGTCATCACAATGCTCCATGGCCCTTGTCATCACAATGCTCCATAATTCGTGTCATCACAATGTTCCATGACCGTGTCATCACAATGCTCCATAATTCTTGTCATCACAATGTTCCATGAACGTGTCATCACAATGCTCCATAATTCTTGTCATCACAATATTCCATGACCGTGTCATCACAATGCTCCATGGCCCTTGTCATCACAATGCTCCAGAATTCTTGTCATCACAATGTTCCATGACCATGTCATCACAATTCTCCATGGCACTTGAAATCACAATGCTCCAGAATTCTTGTCATCACAATGTTCCATGACCGTGTTATCACAATGCTCCATGGCCCTTGTCATCACAATGCTCCAGAATTCTTGTCATCACAATGTTCCATGACCGTGTCATCACAATGCTCCATGGCCCAGGTCATCACAATGCTCCAGATTGCTTGTCATCACAAAGTTCCATGACCGTGTCATCACAATGCACCATGGCCCTTGTCATCAGAATGCTCCAGAATTCTTGTCATCACAATGTTCCATGACCGTGTCATCACAATGTTCCATGGTCCTTGTCATCACAATGCTCCAGAATTCTTGTTATCACAATGTTCCATGACCGTGTCATCACAATGCTCCATGGCCCTTTTCATCACAATGCTCCAGATTTCTTGTCATCACAATGTTCCATGACCGTGTCATCACAATGCTCCAGAATTCTTGTCATCACAATGTTCCATGACCGTGTCATCACAATGCTCCAGAATTCTTGTCATCACAATGTTCCATGACCATGTCATCACAATGCTCCATGGCCCTTGTCATCACAATGCTCCAGAATTCTTGTCATCACAATGTTCCATGACCGTGTCATCACAATGCTCCATAATTCTTGTCATCACAATGTTCCATTACCGTGTCATCACAATGCTACATGACCCTGGTCATCACAGTTTTCCATGACCTTTGTCATCACAATGCTCTATATAGTTTTTCATGACAATTCTAAATGACCACTTTAATCATTTTGCTTGCTGACCATTTTCATCACATTTCTCTATTGTCATTACAATTCCCCATGTCCCCATTCTTCACAATGCTCCATGATGCCTGTCATCACAATGCTCAATGGCTTTTGTTATCACAATGCTCCAGGACCAGTTTCATCACAATACTCCATCCCCCTTGTCATCACGGTGCACAATGAAACCTCTCATTACAATGCTCCATGACACTTGTCATCACAATGCTCCATGGCCCTTGTGTTCACAATGCTCCAGAATTCTTGTCATCACCATGTTCCATGACCATGTCATCACAATTCTCCATGGCCCTTGTCATCACAATGCTCCATGGCCCTTGTCATCACAATGCTCCATAATTCGTGTCATCACAATGTTCCATGACCGTGTCATCACAATGCTCCATAATTCTTGTCATCACAATGTTCCATGAACGTGTCATCACAATGCTCCATAATTCTTGTCATCACAATGTTCCATGACCGTGTCATCACAATGCTCCATAATTCTTTTCATCACAATATTCCATGACCGTGTCATCACAATGCTCCATGGCCCTTGTCATCACAATGTTCCATGACCATGTCATCACAATTCTCCATGGCACTTGAAATCACAATGCTTCAGAATTTGTGTCATCACAATGTTCCATGACCGTGTCATCACAATGCTCCATGGCCCTTGTCATCACAATGCTCCAGAATTCTTGTCATCACAATGTTCCATGACCGTGTCATCACAATGCTCCATGGCCCTGGTCATCATATTGCTCCAGATTGCTTGTCATCACAAAGTTCCATGACCGTGTCATCACAATGCACCATGGCCCTTGTCATCAGAATGCTCCAGAATTCTTGTCATCACAATGTTCCATGACCGTGTCATCACAATGTTCCATGGTCCTTGTCATCACAATGCTCCAGAATTCTTGTCATCACAATGTTCCATGACCGTGTCATCACAATGCTCCATGGCCCTTTTCATCACAATGCTCCAGATTTCTTGTCATCACAATGTTCCATGACCGTGTCATCACAATGCTCCAGAATTCTTGTCATCACAATGTTCCATGACCGTGTCATCACAATGCTCCAGAATTCTTGTCATCACAATGTTCCATGACCATGTCATCACAATGCTCCATGGCCCTTGTCATCACAATGCTCCAGAATTCTTGTCATCACAATGTTCCATGACCGTGTCATCACAATGCTCCATAATTCTTGTCATCACAATGTTCCATTACCGTGTCATCACAATGCTACATGACCCTGGTCATCACAGTTCTCCATGACCTTTGTCATCACAATGCTCTATATAGTTTTTCATGACAATTCTAAATGACCACTTTAATCATTTTGCTTGCTGACCATTTTCATCACATTTCTCTATTGTCATTACAATTCCCCATGTCCCCATTCTTCACAATGCTCCATGATGCCTGTCATCACAATGCTCAATGGCTTTTGTTATCACAATGCTCCAGGACCAGTTTCATCACAATACTCCATCCCCCTTGTCATCACGGTGCACAATGAAACCTCTCATTACAATGCTCCATGACACTTGTCATCACAATGCTCCATGGCCCTTGTGTTCACAATGCTCCAGAATTCTTGTCATCACCATGTTCCATGACCATGTCATCACAATTCTCCATGGCCCCTGTCATCACAATGCTCCATGGCGATTGTCATCACAATGCTCCATAATTCGTGTCATCACAATGTTCCATGACCGTGTCATCACAATGCTCCATAATTCTTGTCATCACAATGTTCCATGAACGTGTCATCACAATGCTCCATAATTCTTGTCATCACAATATTCCATGACCGTGTCATCACAATGCTCCATGGCCCTTGTCATCACAATGCTCCAGAATTCTTGTCATCACAATGTTCCATGACCATGTCATCACAATTCTCCATGGCACTTGAAATCACAATGCTCCAGAATTCTTGTCATCACAATGTTCCATGACCGTGTCATCACAATGCTCCATGGCCCTTGTCATCACAATGCTCCAGAATTCTTGTCATCACAATGTTCCATGACCGTGTCATCACAATGCTCCATGGCCCTGGTCATCACAATGCTCCAGATTGCTTGTCATCACAAAGTTCCATGACCGTGTCATCAAAATGCACCATGGCCCTTGTCATCAGAATGCTCCAGAATTCTTGTCATCACAATGTTCCATGACCGTGTCATCACAATTCTCCATGGTCCTTGTCATCACAATGCTCCAGAATTCTTGTCATCACAATGTTCCATGACCGTGTCATCACAATGCTCCATGGCCCTTTTCATCACAATGCTCCAGATTTCTTGTCATCACAATGTTCCATGACCGTGTCATCACAATGCTCCAGAATTCTTGTCATCACAATGTTCCATGACCGTGTCATCACAATGCTCCAGAATTCTTGTCATCACAATGTTCCATGACCATGTCATCACAATGCTCCATGGCCCTTGTCATCACAATGCTCCAGAATTCTTGTCATCACAATGTTCCATGACCGTGTCATCACAATGCTCCATAATTCTTGTCATCACAATGTTCCATTACCGTGTCATCACAATGCTACATGACCCTGGTCATCACAGTTCTCCATGACCTTTGTCATCACAATGCTCTATATAGTTTTTCATGACAATTCTAAATGACCACTTTAATCATTTTGCTTGCTGACCATTTTCATCACATTTCTCTATTGTCATTACAATTCCCCATGTCCCCATTCTTCACAATGCTCCATGATGCCTGTCATCACAATGCTCAATGGCTTTTGTTATCACAATGCTCCAGGACCAGTTTCATCACAATACTCCATCCCCCTTGTCATCACGGTGCACAATGAAACCTCTCATTACAATGCTCCATGACACTTGTCATCACAATGCTCCATGGCCCTTGTGTTCACAATGCTCCAGAATTCTTGTCATCACCATGTTCCATGACCATGTCATCACAATTCTCCATGGCCCTTGTCATCACAATGCTCCATGGCCATTGTCATCACAATGCTCCATAATTCGTGTCATCACAATGTTCCATGACCGTGTCATCACAATGCTCCAGAATTCTTGTCATCACAGTGTTCCATGACCGTGTCATCACAATGCTCCATGGCCCTTGTAATCACAATGCTCCAGAATTCTTGTCATCACAAGGTTCCATGACCGTGTCATCACAATGCTCCATAATTCTTGTCATCAAAATGTTCCATGACCGTGTCATCACAATGTTCGCTGACCAAGTCATCACAATGCTCCAGAATTCTTGTCATCACAATGTTCCATGACCATGTCATCACAATTCTCCATGGCACTTGAAATCACAATGCTCCAGAATTCTTGTCATCACAATGTTCCATGACCGTGTCATCACAATGCTCCATGGCCCTTGTCATCACAATGCTCCAGAATTCTTGTCATCACAATGTTCCATGACCGTGTCATCACAATGCTCCATGGCCCTGGTCATCACAATGCTCCAGATTGCTTGTCATCACAAAGTTCCATGACCGTGTCATCAAAATGCACCATGGCCCTTGTCATCAGAATGCTCCAGAATTCTTGTCATCACAATGTTCCATGACCGTGTCATCACAATTCTCCATGGTCCTTGTCATCACAATGCTCCAGAATTCTTGTCATCACAATGTTCCATGACCGTGTCATCACAATGCTCCATGGCCCTTTTCATCACAATGCTCCAGATTTCTTGTCATCACAATGTTCCATGACCGTGTCATCACAATGCTCCAGAATTCTTGTAATCACAATGTTCCATGACTGTGTCATCACAATGCTCCAGAATTCTTGTCATCACAGTGTTCCATGACCGTGTCATCACAATGCTCCATGGCCCTTGTAATCACAATGCTCCAGAATTCTTGTCATCACAAGGTTCCATGACCGTGTCATCACAATGCTCCATAATTCTTGTCATCAAAATGTTCCATGACCGTGTCATCACAATGTTCGCTGACCATGTCATCACAATGCTCCAGAATTCTTGTCATCACAATGCTCCAGAATTCTTGTCATCACAATGTTCCATGACCGTGTCATCACAATGCTCCAGAATTCTTGTCATCACAATGTTCCATGACCGTGTCATCACAATGCTCCATGGCCCTTGTCATCACAATGCTCCAGAATTCTTGTCATCACAATGTTCCATGACCGTGTCATCACAATGCTCCATGGCCCTGGTCATCACAATGCTCCAGATTGCTTGTCATCACAAAGTTCCATGACCGTGTCATCACAATGCACCATGGCCCTTGTCATCACAATGCTCCAGAATTCTTGTCATCACCATGTTCCGTGACCGTGTCATCACAATATTCCATGGCCCTTGTCATCACAATGCTCCAGAATACTTCTCATCACAATGTTCCATGACCGTGTCATCACAATGCTCCATGGCCCTTGTCATCACAATGCTCCAGAATTCTTGTCATCACAATGTTCCATGACCGTGTCATCACAATGCTCCATGGCCCTGGTCATCACAATGCTCCAGATTGCTTGTCATCACAAAGTTCCATGACCGTGTCATCACAATGCACCATGGCCCTTGTCATCACAATGCTCCAGAATTCTTGTCATCACAATGTTCCGTGACCGTGTCATCACAATGCTCCATAGTCCTTGTCATCACAATGCTCCAGAATCCTTGTCATCACAATGTTCCATGACCGTGTCATCACAATGCTCCATGGCCCTTGTCATCACAATGCACCAGATTTCTTGTCATCACAATGTTCCATGACCGTGTCATCACAATGCTCCAGAATTCTTGTCATCACAATGTTCCATGACCGTGTCATCACAATGCTCCAGAATTCTTGTCATCACAATGTTCCATGACCATGTCATCACAATGCTCCATGGCCCTTGTCATCACAATGCTCCAGAATTCTTGTCATCACAATGTTCCATGACCGTGTCATCACAATGCTCCATAATTCTTGTCATCACAATGTTCCATGACCGTGTCATCACAATGCTACATGACCCTGGTCATCACAGTTCTCCATGACCTTTGTCATCACAATGCTCTATATAGTTTTTCATGACAATTCTAAATGACCACTTTAATCATTTTGCTTGCTGACCATTTTCATCACATTTCTCTATTGTCATTACAATTCCCCATGTCCCCATTCTTCACAATGCTCCATGATGCCTGTCATCACAATGCTCAATGGCTTTTGTTATAACAATGCTCCAGGACCAGTTTCATCACAATACTCCATTCCCCTTGTCATCACGGTGCACAATGAAACCTCTCATTACAATGCTCCATGACACTTGTCATCACAATGCTCCATGGCCCTTGTCTTCACAATGCTCCAGAATTCTTGTCATCACCATGTTCCATGACCATGTCATCACAATACTCCATGGCCCTTGTCATCACAATGCTCCATGGCCCTTGTCATCACAATGCTCCAGAATTCTTGTCATCACAATGTTCCATGACCGTGTCATCACAATGCTCCATGGCCCTTGTCATCACAATGCTCCATAATTCTTGTCATCACAATGTTCCATGACCGTGTCATCACAATGCTCCAGAATTCTTGTCATCACAATGTTCCATGACCATGTCATCACAATTCTCCATGGCCCTTGTCATCACAATTCTCCAGAATTCTTGTCATCACAATGTTCCATGACCGTGTCATCACAATGCTCCATGGCCCTTGTCATCACAATGCTCCAGAATTCTTGTCATCACAATGTTCCATGACCATGTTATCACAATTCTCCATGGCACTTGAAATCACAATGCTCCAGAATTCTTGTCATCACAATGTTCCATGACCGTGTCATCACAATGCTCCATAATTCTTTTCATCACAATATTCCATGACCGTGTCATCACAATGCTCCATGGCCCTGGTCATCACAATGCTCCAGATTGCTTGTCATCACAAAGTTCCATGACCGTGACATCACAATGCACCATGGCCCTTGTCATCACAATGCTCCAGAATTCTTGTCATCACAATTTTCCATGACCGTGTCATCACAATGCTCCATGGTCCTTGTCATCACAATGCTCCAGAATCCTTGTCATCACAATGTTCCATGACCGTGTCATCACAATGCTCCATGGCCCTTGTCATCACAATGCACCAGATTTCTTGTCATCACAATGTTCCATGACCGTGTCATCACAATGCTCCAGAATTCTTGTCATCACAATGTTCCATGACCGTGTCATCACAATGCTCCAGAATTCTTTTCATCACAATGTTCCATGACCGTGTCATCACAATGCTCCATGGCCCTTGTCATCACAATGCTCCAGAATTCTTGTCATCACAATGTTCCATGACCGTGTCATCACAATGCTCCATGGCCCTTGTCATCACAATGCTCCAGATTTCTTGTAATCACAATGTTCCATGACCGTGTCATCACAATGCTCCATAATTCTTGTCATCAAAATGTTCCATGACCGTGTCATCACAATGCTCCAGAATTCTTGTCATCACAATGTTCCATGACAGTGTCATCACAATGCTCCAGAATTCTTTTCATCACAATGCTCCAGAATTCTTGTCATCACAATGTTCCATGACCGTGTCATCACAATGTTCCATGGTCCTTGTCATCACAATGCTTCAGAATTCTTGTTATCACAATGTTCCATGACCGTGTCATCACAATGCTCCATGGCCCTTTTCATCACAATGCTCCAGATTTCTTGTCATCACAATGTTCCATGACCGTGTCATCACAATGCTCCAGAATTCTTGTCATCACAATGTTCCATGACCGTGTCATCACAATGCTCCAGAATTCTTGTCATCACAATGTTCCATGACCATGTCATCACAATGCTCCATGGCCCTTGTCATCACAATGCTCCAGAATTCTTGTCATCACAATGTTCCATGACCGTGTCATCACAATGCTCCATAATTCTTGTCATCACAATGTTCCATTACCGTGTCATCACAATGCTACATGACCCTGGTCATCACAGTTCTCCATGACCTTTGTCATCACAATGCTCTATATAGTTTTTCATGACAATTCTAAATGACCACTTTAATCATTTTGCTTGCTGACCATTTTCATCACATTTCTCTATTGTCATTACAATTCCCCATGTCCCCATTCTTCACAATGCTCCATGATGCCTGTCATCACAATGCTCAATGGCTTTTGTTATCACAATGCTCCAGGACCAGTTTCATCACAATACTCCATCCCCCTTGTCATCACGGTGCACAATGAAACCTCTCATTACAATGCTCCATGACACTTGTCATCACAATGCTCCATGGCCCTTGTGTTCACAATGCTCCAGAATTCTTGTCATCACCATGTTCCATGACCATGTCATCACAATTCTCCATGGCCCTTGTCATCACAATGCTCCATGGCCCTTGTCATCACAATGCTCCATAATTCGTGTCATCACAATGTTCCATGACCGTGTCATCACAATGCTCCATAATTCTTGTCATCACAATGTTCCATGAACGTGTCATCACAATGCTCCATAATTCTTGTCATCACAATATTCCATGACCGTGTCATCACAATGCTCCATGGCCCTTGTCATCACAATGCTCCAGAATTCTTGTCATCACAATGTTCCATGACCATGTCATCACAATTCTCCATGGCACTTGAAATCACAATGCTCCAGAATTCTTGTCATCACAATGTTCCATGACCGTGTCCTCACAATGCTCCATGGCCCTTGTCATCACAATGCTCCAGAATTCTTGTCATCACAATGTTCCATGACCGTGTCATCACAATGCTCCATGGCCCTGGTCATCACAATGCTCCAGATTGCTTGTCATCACAAAGTTCCATGACCGTGTCATCAAAATGCACCATGGCCCTTGTCATCAGAATGCTCCAGAATTCTTGTCATCACAATGTTCCATGACCGTGTCATCACAATTCTCCATGGTCCTTGTCATCACAATGCTCCAGAATTCTTGTCATCACAATGTTCCATGACCGTGTCATCACAATGCTCCATGGCCCTTTTCATCACAATGCTCCAGATTTCTTGTCATCACAATGTTCCATGACCGTGTCATCACAATGCTCCAGAATTCTTGTCATCACAATGTTCCATGACCGTGTCATCACAATGCTCCAGAATTCTTGTCATCACAATGTTCCATGACCATGTCATCACAATGCTCCATGGCCCTTGTCATCACAATGCTCCAGAATTCTTGTCATCACAATGTTCCATGACCGTGTCATCACAATGCTCCATAATTCTTGTCATCACAATGTTCCATTACCGTGTCATCACAATGCTACATGACCCTGGTCATCACAGTTCTCCATGACCTTTGTCATCACAATGCTCTATATAGTTTTTCATGACAATTCTAAATGACCACTTTAATCATTTTGCTTGCTGACCATTTTCATCACATTTCTCTATTGTCATTACAATTCCCCATGTCCCCATTCTTCACAATGCTCCATGATGCCTGTCATCACAATGCTCAATGGCTTTTGTTATCACAATGCTCCAGGACCAGTTTCATCACAATACTCCATCCCCCTTGTCATCACGGTGCACAATGAAACCTCTCATTACAATGCTCCATGACACTTGTCATCACAATGCTCCATGGCCCTTGTGTTCACAATGCTCCAGAATTCTTGTCATCACCATGTTCCATGACCATGTCATCACAATTCTCCATGGCCCTTGTCATCACAATGCTCCATGGCCATTGTCATCACAATGCTCCATAATTCGTGTCATCACAATGTTCCATGACCGTGTCATCACAATGCTCCATAATTCTTGTCATCACAATGTTCCATGAACGTGTCATCACAATGCTCCATAATTCTTGTCATCACAATATTCCATGACCGTGTCATCACAATGCTCCATGGCCCTTGTCATCACAATGCTCCAGAATTCTTGTCATCACAATGTTCCATGACCATGTCATCACAATTCTCCATGGCACTTGAAATCACAATGCTCCAGAATTCTTGTCATCACAATGTTCCATGACCGTGTCATCACAATGCCCCAATGCCCTTGTCATCACAATGCTCCAGAATTCTTGTCATCACAATGTTCCATGACCGTGTCATCACAATGCTCCATGGCCCTGGTCATCACAATGCTCCAGATTGCTTGTCATCACAAAGTTCCATGACCGTGTCATCAAAATGCACCATGGCCCTTGTCATCAGAATGCTCCAGAATTCTTGTCATCACAATGTTCCATGACCGTGTCATCACAATTCTCCATGGTCCTTGTCATCACAATGCTCCAGAATTCTTGTCATCACAATGTTCCATGACCGTGTCATCACAATGCTCCATGGCCCTTTTCATCACAATGCTCCAGATTTCTTGTCATCACAATGTTCCATGACCGTGTCATCACAATGCTCCAGAATTCTTGTAATCACAATGTTCCATGACTGTGTCATCACAATGCTCCAGAATTCTTGTCATCACAGTGTTCCATGACCGTGTCATCACAATGCTCCATGGCCCTTGTCATCACAATACTCCAGAATTCTTGTCATCACAATGTTCCATGACCGTGTCATCACAATGCTCCATAATTCTTGTCATCAAAATGTTCCATGACCGTGTCATCACAATGTTCGCTGACCATGTCATCACAATGCTCCAGAATTCTTGTCATCACAATGCTCCAGAATTCTTGTCATCACAATGTTCCATGACCGTGTCATCACAATGCTCCAGAATTCTTGTCATCACAATGCTCCAGAATTCTTGTCATCACAATGTTCCATGACCGTGTCATCACAATGCACCATGGCCCTTGTCATCACAATGCTCCAGAATTCTTGTCATCACAATGTTCCATGACCGTGTCATCACAATGCTCCATGGTCCTTGTCATCACAATGCTCCAGAATCCTTGTCATCACAATGTTCCATGACCGTGTCATCACAATGCTCCATGGCCCTTGTCATCACAATGCACCAGATTTCTTGTCATCACAATGTTCCATGACCGTGTCATCACAATGCTCCAGAATTCTTGTCATCACAATGTTCCATGACCGTGTCATCACAATGCTCCAGAATTCTTGTCATCACAATGTTCTATGACCGTGTCATCACAATGCTCCATGGCCCTTGTCATCACAATGCTCCAGAATTCTTGTCATCACAATGTTCCATGACCATGTCATCACAATTCTCCATGGCCCTTGTCATCACAATGCTCCAGAGTACTTGTCATCACAATGTTCCATGACCGTGTCATCACAATGCTCCATGGCCCTTGTCATCACAATGCTCCAGAATTCTTGTCATCACAATGTTCCATGACCGTGTCATCACAATGCTCCATGGCCCTGGTCATCACAATGCTCCAGATTGCTTGTCATCACAAAGTTCCATGACCGTGTCATCACAATGCACCATGGCGCTTGTCATCACAATGCTCCAGAATTCTTGTCATCACAATGTTCCATGACCGTGTCATCACAATGCTACATGACCCTGGTCATCACAGTTCTCCATGACCTTTGTCATCACAATGCTCTATATAGTTTTTCATGACAATTCTAAATGACCACTTTAATCATTTTGCTTGCTGACCATTTTCATCACATTTCTCTATTGTCATTACAATTCCCCATGTCCCCATTCTTCACAATGCTCCATGATGCCTGTCATCACAATGCTCAATGGCTTTTGTTATAACAATGCTCCAGGACCAGTTTCATCACAATACTCCATTCCCCTTGTCATCACGGTGCACAATGAAACCTCTCATTACAATGCTCCATGACACTTGTCATCACAATGCTCCATGGCCCTTGTCTTCACAATGCTCCAGAATTCTTGTCATCACCATGTTCCATGACCATGTCATCACAATACTCCATGGCCCTTGTCATCACAATGCTCCATGGCCCTTGTCATCACAATGCTCCAGAATTCTTGTCATCACAATGTTCCATGACCGTGTCATCACAATGCTCCATGGCCCTTGTCATCACAATGCTCCATAATTCTTGTCATCACAATGTTCCATGACCGTGTCATCACAATGCTCCAGAATTCTTGTCATCACAATGTTCCATGACCATGTCATCACAATTCTCCATGGCCCTTGTCATCACAATTCTCCAGAATTCTTGTCATCACAATGTTCCATGACCGTGTCATCACAATGCTCCATGGCCCTTGTCATCACAATGCTCCAGAATTCTTGTCATCACAATGTTCCATGACCATGTTATCACAATTCTCCATGGCACTTGAAATCACAATGCTCCAGAATTCTTGTCATCACAATGTTCCATGACCGTGTCATCACAATGCTCCATAATTCTTTTCATCACAATATTCCATGACCGTGTCATCACAATGCTCCATGGCCCTGGTCATCACAATGCTCCAGATTGCTTGTCATCACAAAGTTCCATGACCGTGACATCACAATGCACCATGGCCCTTGTCATCACAATGCTCCAGAATTCTTGTCATCACAATTTTCCATGACCGTGTCATCACAATGCTCCATGGTCCTTGTCATCACAATGCTCCAGAATCCTTGTCATCACAATGTTCCATGACCGTGTCATCACAATGCTCCATGGCCCTTGTCATCACAATGCACCAGATTTCTTGTCATCACAATGTTCCATGACCGTGTCATCACAATGCTCCAGAATTCTTGTCATCACAATGTTCCATGACCGTGTCATCACAATGCTCCAGAATTCTTTTCATCACAATGTTCCATGACCGTGTCATCACAATGCTCCATGGCCCTTGTCATCACAATGCTCCAGAATTCTTGTCATCACAATGTTCCATGACCGTGTCATCACAATGCTCCATGGCCCTTGTCATCACAATGCTCCAGATTTCTTGTAATCACAATGATCCATGACCGTGTCATCACAATGCTCCATAATTCTTGTCATCAAAATGTTCCATGACCGTGTCATCACAATGCTCCAGAATTCTTGTCATCACAATGTTCCATGACAGTGTCATCACAATGCTCCAGAATTCTTTTCATCACAATGCTCCAGAATTCTTGTCATCACAATGTTCCATGACCGTGTCATCACAATGCTCCATGGCCCTGGTCATCACAATGCTCCAGATTGCTTGTCATCACAAAGTTCCATGACCGTGTCATCAAAATGCACCATGGCCCTTGTCATCAGAATGCTCCAGAATTCTTGTCATCACAATGTTCCATGACCGTGTCATCACAATTCTCCATGGTCCTTGTCATCACAATGCTCCAGAATTCTTGTCATCACAATGTTCCATGACCGTGTCATCACAATGCTCCATGGCCCTTTTCATCACAATGCTCCAGATTTCTTGTCATCACAATGTTCCATGACCGTGTCATCACAATGCTCCAGAATTCTTGTCATCACAATGTTCCATGACCGTGTCATCACAATGCTCCAGAATTCTTGTCATCACAATGTTCCATGACCATGTCATCACAATGCTCCATGGCCCTTGTCATCACAATGCTCCAGAATTCTTGTCATCACAATGTTCCATGACCGTGTCATCACAATGCTCCATAATTCTTGTCATCACAATGTTCCATTACCGTGTCATCACAATGCTACATGACCCTGGTCATCACAGTTCTCCATGACCTTTGTCATCACAATGCTCTATATAGTTTTTCATGACAATTCTAAATGACCACTTTAATCATTTTGCTTGCTGACCATTTTCATCACATTTCTCTATTGTCATTACAATTCCCCATGTCCCCATTCTTCACAATGCTCCATGATGCCTGTCATCACAATGCTCAATGGCTTTTGTTATCACAATGCTCCAGGACCAGTTTCATCACAATACTCCATCCCCCTTGTCATCACGGTGCACAATGAAACCTCTCATTACAATGCTCCATGACACTTGTCATCACAATGCTCCATGGCCCTTGTGTTCACAATGCTCCAGAATTCTTGTCATCACCATGTTCCATGACCATGTCATCAAAATTCTCCATGGCCCTTGTCATCACAATGCTCCATGGCCATTGTCATCACAATGCTCCATAATTCGTGTCATCACAATGTTCCATGACCGTGTCATCACAATGCTCCATAATTCTTGTCATCACAATGTTCCATGAACGTGTCATCACAATGCTCCATAATTCTTGTCATCACAATATTCCATGACCGTGTCATCACAATGCTCCATGGCCCTTGTCATCACAATGCTCCAGAATTCTTGTCATCACAATGTTCCATGACCATGTCATCACAATTCTCCATGGCACTTGAAATCACAATGCTCCAGAATTCTTGTCATCACAATGTTCCATGACCGTGTCATCACAATGCCCCAATGCCCTTGTCATCACAATGCTCCAGAATTCTTGTCATCACAATGTTCCATGACCGTGTCATCACAATGCTCCATGGCCCTGGTCATCACAATGCTCCAGATTGCTTGTCATCACAAAGTTCCATGACCGTGTCATCAAAATGCACCATGGCCCTTGTCATCAGAATGCTCCAGAATTCTTGTCATCACAATGTTCCATGACCGTGTCATCACAATTCTCCATGGTCCTTGTCATCACAATGCTCCAGAATTCTTGTCATCACAATGTTCCATGACCGTGTCATCACAATGCTCCATGGCCCTTTTCATCACAATGCTCCAGATTTCTTGTCATCACAATGTTCCATGACCGTGTCATCACAATGCTCCAGAATTCTTGTAATCACAATGTTCCATGACTGTGTCATCACAATGCTCCAGAATTCTTGTCATCACAGTGTTCCATGACCGTGTCATCACAATGCTCCATGGCCCTTGTCATCACAATACTCCAGAATTCTTGTCATCACAATGTTCCATGACCGTGTCATCACAATGCTCCATAATTCTTGTCATCAAAATGTTCCATGACCGTGTCATCACAATGTTCGCTGACCATGTCATCACAATGCTCCAGAATTCTTGTCATCACAATGCTCCAGAATTCTTGTCATCACAATGTTCCATGACCGTGTCATCACAATGCTCCAGAATTCTTGTCATCACAATGCTCCAGAATTCTTGTCATCACAATGTTCCATGACCGTGTCATCACAATGCACCATGGCCCTTGTCATCACAATGCTCCAGAATTCTTGTCATCACAATGTTCCATGACCGTGTCATCACAATGCTCCATGGTCCTTGTCATCACAATGCTCCAGAATCCTTGTCATCACAATGTTCCATGACCGTGTCATCACAATGCTCCATGGCCCTTGTCATCACAATGCACCAGATTTCTTGTCATCACAATGTTCCATGACCGTGTCATCACAATGCTCCAGAATTCTTGTCATCACAATGTTCCATGACCGTGTCATCACAATGCTCCAGAATTCTTGTCATCACAATGTTCTATGACCGTGTCATCACAATGCTCCATGGCCCTTGTCATCACAATGCTCCAGAATTCTTGTCATCACAATGTTCCATGACCATGTCATCACAATTCTCCATGGCCCTTGTCATCACAATGCTCCAGAGTACTTGTCATCACAATGTTCCATGACCGTGTCATCACAATGCTCCATGGCCCTTGTCATCACAATGCTCCAGAATTCTTGTCATCACAATGTTCCATGACCGTGTCATCACAATGCTCCATGGCCCTGGTCATCACAATGCTCCAGATTGCTTGTCATCACAAAGTTCCATGACCGTGTCATCACAATGCACCATGGCCCTTGTCATCACAATGCTCCAGAATTCTTGTCATCACAATGTTCCATGACCGTGTCATCACAATGCTCCATGGTCCTTGTCATCACAATGCTCCAGAATCCTTTTCATCACAATGTTCCATGAACGTGTCATCACAATGCTCCATGGCCCTTGTCATCACAATGCACCAGATTTCTTGTCATCACAATGTTCCATGACCGTGTCATCACAATGCTCCAGAATTCTTGGCATCACAATGTTCCATGACCGTGTCATCACAATGCTCCAGAATTCTTGTCATCACAATGTTCCATGACCGTGTCATCACAATGCTCCATGGCCCTTGTCATCAAAATGCTCCAGAATTCTTGTCATCACAATGTTCCATGACCGTGTCATCACAATGCTCCATAATTCTTGTCATCACAATGTTCCATGACCGTGTCATCACAATGCTACATGACCCTGGTCATCACAGTTCTCCATGACCTTTGTCATCACAATGCACTATATAATTTTTCATGACAATTCTAAATGACCACTTTAATCATTTTGCTTGCAGACCATTTTCATCACATTTCTCTATTGTCATTACAATTCCCCATGTCCCCATTCTTATCAATGCTCCATGATGCCTGTCATCACAATGCTCAATGCCTTTTGTTATCACAATGCTCCAGGACCAGTTTCATCACAATACTCCATCCCCCTTGTCATCACGGTGCACAATGAAACCTCTCATTACAATGCTCCATGACACTTGTCATCACAATGCTCCATGGCCCTTGTCATCACAATGCACCAGATTTCTTGTCATCACAATGTTCCATGACCGTGTCATCACAATGCTCCAGAATTCTTGTCATCACAATGTTCCATGACCGTGTCATCACAATGCCCCAGAATTCTTGTCATCACAATATTCCATGACCGTGTCATCACAATGCTCCATGGCCCTTGTCATCACAATGCTCCAGAATTCTTGTCATCACAATGTTCCGTGACCGTGTCATCACAATGCTCCATAGTCCTTGTCATCACAATGCTCCAGAATCCTTGTCATCACAATGTTCCATGACGGTGTCATCACAATGCTCCATGGCCCTTGTCATCACAATGCACCAGATTTCTTGTCATCACAATGTTCCATGACCGTGTCATCACAATGCTCCAGAATTCTTGTCATCACAATGTTCCATGACCGTGTCATCACAATGCTCAAGTATTCTTGTCATCACAATGTTCCATGACCGTGTCATCACAATGCTCCATAATTCTTGTCATCACAATGTTCCATGACCGTGTCATCACAATGCTACATGACCCTGGTCATCACAGTTCTCCATGACCTTTGTCATCACAATGCTCTATATAGTTTTTCATGACAATTCTAAATGACCACTTTAATCATTTTGCTTGCTGACCATTTTCATCACATTTCTCTATTGTCATTACAATTCCCCATGTCCCCATTCTTCACAATGCTCCATGATGCCTGTCATCACAATGCTCAATGGCTTTTGTTATAACAATGCTCCAGGACCAGTTTCATCACAATACTCCATTCCCCTTGTCATCACGGTGCACAATGAAACCTCTCATTACAATGCTCCATGACACTTGTCATCACAATGCTCCATGGCCCTTGTCTTCACAATGCTCCAGAATTCTTGTCATCACCATGTTCCATGACCATGTCATCACAATACTCCATGGCCCTTGTCATCACAATGCTCCATGGCCCTTGTCATCACAATGCTCCAGAATTCTTGTCATCACAATGTTCCATGACCGCGTCATCACAATGCTCCATGGCCCTTGTCATCACAATGCTCCATAATTCTTGTCATCACAATGTTCCATGACCGTGTCATCACAATGCTCCAGAATTCTTGTCATCACAATGTTCCATGACCATGTCATCACAATTCTCCATGGCACTTGAAATCACAATGCTCCAGAATTCTTGTCATCACAATGTTCCATGACCGTGTCATCACAATGCTCCATAATTCTTTTCATCACAATATTCCATGACCGTGTCATCACAATGCTCCATGGCCCTGGTCATCACAATGCTCCAGATTGCTTGTCATCACAAAGTTCCATGACCGTGACATCACAATGCACCATGGCCCTTGTCATCACAATGCTCCAGAATTCTTGTCATCACAATTTTCCATGACCGTGTCATCACAATGCTCCATGGTCCTTGTCATCACAATGCTCCAGAATCCTTGTCATCACAATGTTCCATGACCGTGTCATCACAATGCTCCATGGCCCTTGTCATCACAATGCACCAGATTTCTTGTCATCACAATGTTCCATGACCGTGTCATCACAATGCTCCAGAATTCTTGTCATCACAATGTTCCATGACCGTGTCATCACAATGCTCCAGAATTCTTTTCATCACAATGTTCCATGACCGTGTCATCACAATGCTCCATGGCCCTTGTCATCACAATGCTCCAGAATTCTTGTCATCACAATGTTCCATGACCGTGTCATCACAATGCTCCATGGCCCTTGTCATCACAATGCTCCAGATTTCTTGTAATCACAATGTTCCATGACCGTGTCATCACAATGCTCCATAATTCTTGTCATCAAAATGTTCCATGACCGTGTCATCACAATGCTCCAGAATTCTTGTCATCACAATGTTCCATGACAGTGTCATCACAATGCTCCAGAATTCTTTTCATCACAATGCTCCAGAATTCTTGTCATCACAATGTTCCATGACCGTGTCATCACAATGTTCCATGGTCCTTGTCATCACAATGCTTCAGAATTCTTGTTATCACAATGTTCCATGACCGTGTCATCACAATGCTCCATGGCCCTTTTCATCACAATGCTCCAGATTTCTTGTCATCACAATGTTCCATGACCGTGTCATCACAATGCTCCAGAATTCTTGTCATCACAATGTTCCATGACCGTGTCATCACAATGCTCCAGAATTCTTGTCATCACAATGTTCCATGACCATGTCATCACAATGCTCCATGGCCCTTGTCATCACAATGCTCCAGAATTCTTGTCATCACAATGTTCCATGACCGTGTCATCACAATGCTCCATAATTCTTGTCATCACAATGTTCCATTACCGTGTCATCACAATGCTACATGACCCTGGTCATCACAGTTCTCCATGACCTTTGTCATCACAATGCTCTATATAGTTTTTCATGACAATTCTAAATGACCACTTTAATCATTTTGCTTGCTGACCATTTTCATCACATTTCTCTATTGTCATTACAATTCCCCATGTCCCCATTCTTCACAATGCTCCATGATGCCTGTCATCACAATGCTCAATGGCTTTTGTTATCACAATGCTCCAGGACCAGTTTCATCACAATACTCCATCCCCCTTGTCATCACGGTGCACAATGAAACCTCTCATTACAATGCTCCATGACACTTGTCATCACAATGCTCCATGGCCCTTGTGTTCACAATGCTCCAGAATTCTTGTCATCACCATGTTCCATGACCATGTCATCACAATTCTCCATGGCCCTTGTCATCACAATGCTCCATGGCGATTGTCATCACAATGCTCCATAATTCGTGTCATCACAATGTTCCATGACCGTGTCATCACAATGCTCCATAATTCTTGTCATCACAATGTTCCATGAACGTGTCATCACAATGCTCCATAATTCTTGTCATCACAATATTCCATGACCGTGTCATCACAATGCTCCATGGCCCTTGTCATCACAATGCTCCAGAATTCTTGTCATCACAATGTTCCATGACCATGTCATCACAATTCTCCATGGCACTTGAAATCACAATGCTCCAGAATTCTTGTCATCACAATGTTCCATGACCGTGTCCTCACAATGCTCCATGGCCCTTGTCATCACAATGCTCCAGAATTCTTGTCATCACAATGTTCCATGACCGTGTCATCACAATGCTCCATGGCCCTGGTCATCACAATGCTCCAGATTGCTTGTCATCACAAAGTTCCATGACCGTGTCATCAAAATGCACCATGGCCCTTGTCATCAGAATGCTCCAGAATTCTTGTCATCACAATGTTCCATGACCGTGTCATCACAATTCTCCATGGTCCTTGTCATCACAATGCTCCAGAATTCTTGTCATCACAATGTTCCATGACCGTGTCATCACAATGCTCCATGGCCCTTTTCATCACAATGCTCCAGATTTCTTGTCATCACAATGTTCCATGACCGTGTCATCACAATGCTCCAGAATTCTTGTCATCACAATGTTCCATGACCGTGTCATCACAATGCTCCAGAATTCTTGTCATCACAATGTTCCATGACCATGTCATCACAATGCTCCATGGCCCTTGTCATCACAATGCTCCAGAATTCTTGTCATCACAATGTTCCATGACCGTGTCATCACAATGCTCCATAATTCTTGTCATCACAATGTTCCATTACCGTGTCATCACAATGCTACATGACCCTGGTCATCACAGTTCTCCATGACCTTTGTCATCACAATGCTCTATATAGTTTTTCATGACAATTCTAAATGACCACTTTAATCATTTTGCTTGCTGACCATTTTCATCACATTTCTCTATTGTCATTACAATTCCCCATGTCCCCATTCTTCACAATGCTCCATGATGCCTGTCATCACAATGCTCAATGGCTTTTGTTATCACAATGCTCCAGGACCAGTTTCATCACAATACTCCATCCCCCTTGTCATCACGGTGCACAATGAAACCTCTCATTACAATGCTCCATGACACTTGTCATCACAATGCTCCATGGCCCTTGTGTTCACAATGCTCCAGAATTCTTGTCATCACCATGTTCCATGACCATGTCATCAAAATTCTCCATGGCCCTTGTCATCACAATGCTCCATGGCCATTGTCATCACAATGCTCCATAATTCGTGTCATCACAATGTTCCATGACCGTGTCATCACAATGCTCCATAATTCTTGTCATCACAATGTTCCATGAACGTGTCATCACAATGCTCCATAATTCTTGTCATCACAATATTCCATGACCGTGTCATCACAATGCTCCATGGCCCTTGTCATCACAATGCTCCAGAATTCTTGTCATCACAATGTTCCATGACCATGTCATCACAATTCTCCATGGCACTTGAAATCACAATGCTCCAGAATTCTTGTCATCACAATGTTCCATGACCGTGTCATCACAATGCCCCAATGCCCTTGTCATCACAATGCTCCAGAATTCTTGTCATCACAATGTTCCATGACCGTGTCATCACAATGCTCCATGGCCCTGGTCATCACAATGCTCCAGATTGCTTGTCATCACAAAGTTCCATGACCGTGTCATCAAAATGCACCATGGCCCTTGTCATCAGAATGCTCCAGAATTCTTGTCATCACAATGTTCCATGACCGTGTCATCACAATTCTCCATGGTCCTTGTCATCACAATGCTCCAGAATTCTTGTCATCACAATGTTCCATGACCGTGTCATCACAATGCTCCATGGCCCTTTTCATCACAATGCTCCAGATTTCTTGTCATCACAATGTTCCATGACCGTGTCATCACAATGCTCCAGAATTCTTGTAATCACAATGTTCCATGACTGTGTCATCACAATGCTCCAGAATTCTTGTCATCACAGTGTTCCATGACCGTGTCATCACAATGCTCCATGGCCCTTGTCATCACAATACTCCAGAATTCTTGTCATCACAATGTTCCATGACCGTGTCATCACAATGCTCCATAATTCTTGTCATCAAAATGTTCCATGACCGTGTCATCACAATGTTCGCTGACCATGTCATCACAATGCTCCAGAATTCTTGTCATCACAATGCTCCAGAATTCTTGTCATCACAATGTTCCATGACCGTGTCATCACAATGCTCCAGAATTCTTGTCATCACAATGCTCCAGAATTCTTGTCATCACAATGTTCCATGACCGTGTCATCACAATGCACCATGGCCCTTGTCATCACAATGCTCCAGAATTCTTGTCATCACAATGTTCCATGACCGTGTCATCACAATGCTCCATGGTCCTTGTCATCACAATGCTCCAGAATCCTTGTCATCACAATGTTCCATGACCGTGTCATCACAATGCTCCATGGCCCTTGTCATCACAATGCACCAGATTTCTTGTCATCACAATGTTCCATGACCGTGTCATCACAATGCTCCAGAATTCTTTTCATCACAATGTTCCATGACCGTGTCATCACAATGCTCCAGAATTCTTGTCATCACAATGTTCTATGACCGTGTCATCACAATGCTCCATGGCCCTTGTCATCACAATGCTCCAGAATTCTTGTCATCACAATGTTCCATGACCATGTCATCACAATTCTCCATGGCCCTTGTCATCACAATGCTCCAGAGTACTTGTCATCACAATGTTCCATGACCGTGTCATCACAATGCTCCATGGCCCTTGTCATCACAATGCTCCAGAATTCTTGTCATCACAATGTTCCATGACCGTGTCATCACAATGCTCCATGGCCCTGGTCATCACAATGCTCCAGATTGCTTGTCATCACAAAGTTCCATGACCGTGTCATCACAATGCACCATGGCCCTTGTCATCACAATGCTCCAGAATTCTTGTCATCACAATGTTCCATGACCGTGTCATCACAATGCTCCATGGTCCTTGTCATCACAATGCTCCAGAATCCTTTTCATCACAATGTTCCATGAACGTGTCATCACAATGCTCCATGGCCCTTGTCATCACAATGCACCAGATTTCTTGTCATCACAATGTTCCATGACCGTGTCATCACAATGCTCCAGAATTCTTGGCATCACAAAGTTCCATGACCGTGTCATCACAATGCTCCAGAATTCTTGTCATCACAATGTTCCATGACCGTGTCATCACAATGCTCCATGGCCCTTGTCATCAAAATGCTCCAGAATTCTTGTCATCACAATGTTCCATGACCGTGTCATCACAATGCTCCATAATTCTTGTCATCACAATGTTCCATGACCGTGTCATCACAATGCTACATGACCCTGGTCATCACAGTTCTCCATGACCTTTGTCATCACAATGCACTATATAATTTTTCATGACAATTCTAAATGACCACTTTAATCATTTTGCTTGCAGACCATTTTCATCACATTTCTCTATTGTCATTACAATTCCCCATGTCCCCATTCTTATCAATGCTCCATGATGCCTGTCATCACAATGCTCAATGCCTTTTGTTATCACAATGCTCCAGGACCAGTTTCATCACAATACTCCATCCCCCTTGTCATCACGGTGCACAATGAAACCTCTCATTACAATGCTCCATGACACTTGTCATCACAATGCTCCATGGCCCTTGTCATCACAATGCACCAGATTTCTTGTCATCACAATGTTCCATGACCGTGTCATCACAATGCTCCAGAATTCTTGTCATCACAATGTTCCATGACCGTGTCATCACAATGCCCCAGAATTCTTGTCATCACAATATTCCATGACCGTGTCATCACAATGCTCCATGGCCCTTGTCATCACAATGCTCCAGAATTCTTGTCATCACAATGTTCCGTGACCGTGTCATCACAATGCTCCATAGTCCTTGTCATCACAATGCTCCAGAATCCTTGTCATCACAATGTTCCATGACGGTGTCATCACAATGCTCCATGGCCCTTGTCATCACAATGCACCAGATTTCTTGTCATCACAATGTTCCATGACCGTGTCATCACAATGCTCCAGAATTCTTGTCATCACAATGTTCCATGACCGTGTCATCACAATGCTCAAGTATTCTTGTCATCACAATGTTCCATGACCGTGTCATCACAATGCTCCATAATTCTTGTCATCACAATGTTCCATGACCGTGTCATCACAATGCTACATGACCCTGGTCATCACAGTTCTCCATGACCTTTGTCATCACAATGCTCTATATAGTTTTTCATGACAATTCTAAATGACCACTTTAATCATTTTGCTTGCTGACCATTTTCATCACATTTCTCTATTGTCATTACAATTCCCCATGTCCCCATTCTTCACAATGCTCCATGATGCCTGTCATCACAATGCTCAATGGCTTTTGTTATAACAATGCTCCAGGACCAGTTTCATCACAATACTCCATTCCCCTTGTCATCACGGTGCACAATGAAACCTCTCATTACAATGCTCCATGACACTTGTCATCACAATGCTCCATGGCCCTTGTCTTCACAATGCTCCAGAATTCTTGTCATCACCATGTTCCATGACCATGTCATCACAATACTCCATGGCCCTTGTCATCACAATGCTCCATGGCCCTTGTCATCACAATGCTCCAGAATTCTTGTCATCACAATGTTCCATGACCGCGTCATCACAATGCTCCATGGCCCTTGTCATCACAATGCTCCATAATTCTTGTCATCACAATGTTCCATGACCGTGTCATCACAATGCTCCAGAATTCTTGTCATCACAATGTTCCATGACCATGTCATCACAATTCTCCATGGCCCTTGTCATCACAATTCTCCAGAATTCTTGTCATCACAATGTTCCATGACCGTGTCATCACAATGCTCCATGGCCCGTGTCATCACAATGCTCCAGAATTCTTGTCATCACAATGTTCCATGACCATGTTATCACAATTCTCCATGGCACTTGAAATCACAATGCTCCAGAATTCTTGTCATCACAATGTTCCATGACCGTGTCATCACAATGCTCCATAATTCTTTTCATCACAATATTCCATGACCGTGTCATCACAATGCTCCATGGCCCTGGTCTTCACAATGCTCCAGATTGCTTGTCATCACAAAGTTCCATGACCGTGACATCACAATGCACCATGGCCCTTGTCATCACAATGCTCCAGAATTCTTGTCATCACAATTTTCCATGACCGTGTCATCACAATGCTCCATGGCCCTTGTCATCACAATGCACCAGATTTCTTGTCATCACAATGTTCCATGACCGTGTCATCACAATGCTCCAGAATTCTTGTCATCACAATGTTCCATGACCGTGTCATCACAATGCTCCAGAATTCTTTTCATCACAATGTTCCATGACCGTGTCATCACAATGCTCCATGCCCTTGTCATCACAATCCTCCAGAATTCTTGTCATCACAATGTTCCATGACCGTGTCATCACAATGCTCCATGGCCCTTGTCATCACAATGCTCCAGATTTCTTGTAATCACAATGTTCCATGACCGTGTCATCACAATGCTCCATAATTCTTGTCATCAAAATGTTCCATGACCGTGTCATCACAATGCTCCAGAATTCTTGTCATCACAATGTTCCATGACAGTGTCATCACAATGCTCCAGAATTCTTTTCATCACAATGCTCCAGAATTCTTGTCATCACAATGTTCCATGACCGTGTCATCACAATGTTCCATGGTCCTTCTCATCACAATGCTCCAGAATTCTTCTTATCACAATGTTCCATGACCGTGTTATCACAATGCTCCATGGCCCTTTTCATCACAATGCTCCAGATTTCTTGTCATCACAATGTTCCATGACCGTGTCATCACAATGCTCCAGAATTCTTGTCATCACAATGTTCCATGACCGTGTCATCACAATGCTCCAGAATTCTTGTCATCACAATGTTCCATGACCATGTCATCACAATGCTCCATGGCCCCTTGTCATCACAATGCTCCAGAATTCTTGTCATCACAATGTTCCATGACCGTGTCATCACAATGCTCCATAATTCTTGTCATCACAATGTTCCATTACCGTGTCATCACAATGCTACATGACCCTGGTCATCACAGTTCTCCATGACCTTTGTCATCACAATGCTCTATATAGTTTTTCATGACAATTCTAAATGACCACTTTAATCATTTTGCTTGCTGACCATTTTCATCACATTTCTCTATTGTCATTACAATTCCCCATGTCCCCATTCTTCACAATGCTCCATGATGCCTGTCATCACAATGCTCAATGGCTTTTGTTATCACAATGCTCCAGGACCAGTTTCATCACAATACTCCATCCCCCTTGTCATCACGGTGCACAATGAAACCTCTCATTACAATGCTCCATGACACTTGTCATCACAATGCTAAATGGCCCTTGTGTTCACAATGCTCCAGAATTCTTGTCATCACCATGTTCCATGACAATGTCATCACAATTCTCCATGGCCCTTGTCATCACAATGCTCCATGGCCATTGTCATCACAATGCTCCATAATTCGTGTCATCACAATGTTCCATGACCGTGTCATCACAATGCTCCATAATTCTTGTCATCACAATGTTCCATGAACGTGTCATCACAATGCTCCATAATTCTTGTCATCACAA